>NW_027100725.1:649980-704980 GCF_040412425.1 Macrobrachium rosenbergii
TATATATATATATATATATATATATATATATATATATATATATATATATATATATATTTATATATATTAATCTATGGAAGGAAAGGAGGAAAGAATCGTTTATACAAAACGTTTAATTTATACTGCTAGTTGTATATGTCCTCTCTGTATACTGTACTGTAGGTTTTCACCGTGTTTTTAATTACCATGGCGGAATTAATCAACATTACGCTTTGAACGACACAGAAATACGATTTCTTTTTGATTGGAAGTGGAAATAATTCAGTGTGAACTAATGGCAACGATATTCTATTGCAGTCTGTATAAAACTCAAATATTTAAGTATACAAAAAAAATTTGGTCGCGAGTAATTTGCTATTGGGCTGATTGGTAAAGTTTTAAAGATATATATCCGAGAAATCAGTCATGCCCCGTAATTGTCTGAAATTTTTACCACAAATAACGGTGAACCGCAAATAAGAGGGAATACCTTTCCATTGTCGCTAAAGAAAATTTTTCCTTGTTTTTCTTAATTCTTTCATAATATTAATTTCAGAAGCAATAATTGAGTATGTTAGTATCGAATATACCATTAAAGCAATGCATACTGAAGTTGCAACAAATTTGTTCTACAAATTTCGGATAATAATATATAATTATAGATTTCACAAAAGATAATTCTAATTAGGTGAATAAAGTGACTCATCTAATGTCTGGAAAGCACGAAATCAATATACGAACGACATCATACTGAAATTAAATTTCAGACAACGAAATTGGTCTATTCCTGTGATGATATAAATTCTTGATGATAACATCCTGTCAATGTGGTACATGTACTGTATGTATTTTTGTTTGTTCTAACCGCTAATACCAACTTTTTAGCCTAATTTTAGACTATCGATCTTTATGAATCGCGATGTAGTAGCCGACATTCTGATTTATTTTGAAACAAAACTGAAAACCTTCTCTTACTCCATCTCTCTCTATTTCTATCTATATATTTAAGACTTTTTCAGGTCATCGCTAGTTCTTTCTACTTAGCATAATACGGATAAAATATTCACTACCAATTATGCAACCGAGGAAAAAAGGTCGATGAAAGATATTCCTTAAAAGAACTAAACAGCCCTATGAAAAAGATCGCTCATAACAGTGTGTTTATCAAATCGTTACATCTGAGGATGACAGGTATATAATTTAGTGTGTTTGGGTGACCGTCCGTTCCCCAACCACGGAACCCCGATGTCTGCAAAATGACAAGGAGGCAGACACAGGCCACAAATTTATTCCCAAACAACACACACTGGTATAAACACAACAAAATAAGAAAGGGAGTTTTT
Organism: Macrobrachium rosenbergii; assembly: GCF_040412425.1. Classification (NCBI taxonomy): domain Eukaryota; kingdom Metazoa; phylum Arthropoda; class Malacostraca; order Decapoda; family Palaemonidae; genus Macrobrachium; species Macrobrachium rosenbergii. The sequence continues at coordinate 651,303 of NW_027100725.1, forward strand.
GCTGGTGTTATTATTATTATTATTATTATTATTATTATTATTATTATTATTATTATTATTATTATTACGAAGAAAAGCACCCATTCATATGGGAAAATCCCACAGGTGCCATTGACTTCAAATTCAAGCTCCCAAAGAATATGGTGTTCAGTTGCAAGGAGTTGCAGAAGGTAACAGGAAATACAGAAAGAAGAGATCAATTATTGGAAAAAAAAGATTAATCAATCAATTGACGAAAAAAAATTGATCAAAGTATAAATAAATTATTAAAATATAAGTTAAACTGTTTAAGGGTGGTAATGCACTGCATCTATGTTTCAACTTTTGAGGTTCTAATTGCACAACATTTTCAGGGAGACTGCAAAGAAAAATGGTAAAATAGGAAAGTGATTGAGACGAACATAAGGAAACGTTTTCCTGACGTTGGTCAGTGATTATCTAATCGTAACCAGTAAAGGATTTCCTGACAATTTGGCTGCTGCTTCAATCAGCGAGTGAGACTAAATAAACACAACCACTCTCTCCACAAATATAACAATGCTGACCCTTGAAGCTTTGGCATAAGAGCAAATCAGATTCGCCTTAAGGTTCTGGAAGATATTTAAACAGATACGAATTTCTTAAAAAAGTGTTTGCATCTTGGGAAAATCAAAGTTGTATCAGCAATTCAATACGATGCAGCATACGATTTCGTTTGCAACCCCCCAACACACACACCTACAGTACACTTGAAAGAGAACATTTCTGAAGACTGAAAGTATGGTATACGTACAATCTACTGTCTTCATCAAATAAACCTGTTCGCATGAATGAGTAGCCTACCTGGATATAGAACACAAACGGATTATCTCCACTCTCCTTAAAACAAACATACATTGAAAAATAAATTTGAAGTTACCACATGAAACCGAAATCCCTGGAACCACCAGGATTGTCATCTTTTGAAATTTTTGCGACACTGCATGAATGATAATTCTATTTTTCTAAACCAAGCAAGCATCGGGCATTGCAACAAAAGAATATAGAATAAGACGGAAAAAAAATTAACGAAAAAGGGAATTTTCGCTTTTTCTATTCCAGGAAAGAAACCCATTCAAGTTACCGTGTTCACTTGGGTACAGAGATTTTTTTCCTTACCATAATACAGTTCTGTACACAAAATTAGGAAAAAAAATGCACCGGGGTCGAATTTCCTGATAAAAAGGGCGAATATTTCTAACCAAAGTGAATTGTCCTGGCCGATCCCCAGTGGCCCCACAAGAGCGAGCAGATGAAAGAACTGAATCCATCCCCTGTCCTCAGGAATAATGGGCTGCTGAAGATTATTTGGATTCGAAACAATTTATTTGGAATCCTACACTATAATGCAGGAATATCATTGCCACAAAAAACTGCACTCAAGGGAATATATATATATATATATATATATATATATATATATATATATATATATATATATATATATATATATATATATATATATATATATATATATATATATATATATATATATATATATTATATATATATATATATATATATATATATATGACCCGATATTTTCGTCCGACGTCACTTCGTCCTCGTATTTTGGTCCTCCGTCTTTTTGTCCCGTGATTTTTTTGTCCAATTGTAAATAAACTCCTTAGAAAAAACTATAACGAGCCTCGTTAAAGTTCTGCTCTGTTAAAAGTTGTTATTGTATTGTTAAAACCTTATGATAAAGTAGTATACTCTCTCTCTCTCTCTCTCAAGTCTGGTACTGTATGTAGAAATTGCTAAAATTTAATGTAAACTTTCTGAATTTGCCCATCCCGAATTGGCAAAGTTAAGTGTGTCGTCCAAGAACAAAAGAAAGTAGTTGATGAAAGTAATTCATCTACGATTTTCATTGAAGCAAAACAAAACTAGGAGGAAAAGAATGCTGGAGATGTCACAAAAGAAGGCTGGCTGTGTTCAGTGCGAATTCACACGGTAACGGAAAACAATGAGCCGAAAATTACTTTTTCTAGTGAGCACCTTCATCCAGCTGATGTAGATTCATTATATGCTAGAAAAGCAGTTGCAGAAATAAAACATGAAGCAGCGGAAAACATTGCAGCAAATTCGCGTAGCATAATAGCGGCCAAGTTTACGCAACTAACAGAAAATACTTGCTTTCAACTTCCTAGGTTACCCAAACTTTCAAGGACTAGTGAAGCAAAGCGCACGGCAATGGGGGCAAACAAAAGTTCCAACTCTACGTATGCTTCTGTAATAAAACTTATGAAAACTTCCAGCAATGTAAGACCACCAATAACTGCGTCTGATAGCAGATATCACAAACCTGGTACCGGTATTTCTCGAACTATAAATATTAATGAAATTCTCCAAACTGGTCAGAAACTTTTGTCGGCAAGTGCTTTGGAGTCCAATACCAAAAATTGTACTTCCAAAAGCACAGAAAATTTATCTTCCACCACATCCACAGCTGTCGATTCATCTCCAAAAATAAGGGTGCCAAAATCAGCCAATAATTCAGGAAAATATTCTGAAAATACTTCCAACAAAAATAAGCTAAAGGAACAATCCCAATTAAATAGAGCTAGTTCAAAGCCATCAATCGCCACAGCCACAAACAAAAATAATAATAAAACTACAGTTGCAACTACCAAGAAGCGCACAAGAAATACTTCCCCAAATAATGATAACTTTATTATAAAAACTTCAAATGGGTTCAGTGTTTTGGAAGAGATCTCTCCTAGAAAGGTGGTTCCAAAAGTAGTTTCAGAACAAAAACATATGTGTTCAGTTCAGTCTTGCCGCCCTAAGACAAATAGGATTAGTGGTGCACAGAACCACAGTAGTAATTCTGAACATCAGGTTCATAATAAAAAATATGAAGATCAGTCAAAGACCCTGAACCCTAATTCAGATGAAAAGGGATTAAGAAAACAATCTCTTATAAAGGAGAATTTCCCACTCCACCCTAGGAACAGTACTTCCCCTCCAAGGAGTGGGAAGTAGCACATTTTACCACCTTAGCATTCTTGCTTGATATCCTTCAGTGGAACTGTAAGGGTCTCAGAGCCCGTACAGAAGACCTTAAAGTTTTAATGCATGAATTCAATCCAGGGATTATATGCCTACAGGAAACAATGTTAGGCAACTCTGCTTATGATCCTGGACTAAATTATTCAATATTTAAATCATATCCCCCAACTGGTGATGGTGCCCATGGAGGTGCTGCAATTATTATTAATAAATCTCTACAGCACTCCACAATACAACTAAATACAACACTACAAGCTGTCGCCATTTCAGTCATTTTGGAAAAGAGGATAACAATCTGCTCCTTATACCTTCCACCAGACCTTGCTTTTAACATTGGAGATATTCAGTCGTTAATTGACCAACTTCCAGCTCCTTTACTTCTGCTAGGTGATTTTAATGCCCACAACCCCTTTGGGGAAGTCGGTTTTAGATAGTAAAGGGAAATTAATCGAAGACCTTATTGACAGGAATGATGTTACCCTATATAATAATGGGTCAATGACTTTCCACAACATTCATGATAATCAACTAGTATTCACCTTGATTTTAATTGGTCTGTTAATGAAGATTTAAATGGAAGTGATCACTATCCGATCCATTTGAAATATGCTCTGAATGCTCCATCTGAAGTCTTACCTAAGTGGAAGGTAGAGGACGCAGATTGGGATAAATTCAGTAAGGGTGTCAATCTAGATAAGGAGTTTGAGTCCTTTCATTCTCATCTAGATGCCTATGATTACTTTATTGAATGTACTTTGAAGAGTGCTGAAGGCTCGATTCCAAAAACAAAAGGCACACCTCGTAGACCTGCAGTTCCCTGGTGGAATAAGACGTGGTATTCTGAGAAAAGTGACTAGGAAGTGCTACAGACGTTACAAAACTACTGGGTCCCTTCAGCCTAAATTAATCTACAAACGTGCTTTAGCTAAGCAGCGGCGCTTCTATAAGAAAGCCAAAAGAGAATGTTGGCTTTACTATATTAATGGAATAAACTCCAAGTGATGTGGCGCAAAATAAGGAAACTGAGTGGAAAATTTGTTGCGTCATCATTACCCTCACTAAAAATAAATGACACTCTAATCACAGAGCCCACTGAAGTTGCCAATGAGCTGGGAAAACACTTTTCTAAAGTTTCCAGCCCTAACAATTATTCTCCAGAGTTTCAAAGAATTAGGAATTCTGAAATGTGTCTGAAGTTTGATTCGGGAAAATCTGAACCATACAACTACAAAATTTTCCCTAAGAGAACTTCGTGAGGCGCTCTCCTCAAGTGAATCCACAGCTCCAGGTGAGGATACAATCATATATGAAATGCTGAAACACCTCCCAGATGATGCCAAAAAATATTTACTGAAGATTCTAAACAAAATATGGGAAACTGGAATTTTACCCAAGGACTGGAAAATATCCATAATTGTCCCTATTAAAAGCCTAATAAAGATGCTTCCCAAGCCACCAGCTATAGACCAATAGCTCTTACCAGCTGTGTATGTAAGCTGATGGAGAAAATGATAAATACTAGACTAGTTTGGCACCTGGAAACCAAAGGATTACTATCGCAATTTCAATTTGGTTTCAGAAAAAACTGCTCCACCCTTGATCCCCTGCTGAGGCTGACCAACCAAATCAGCAAGGATTCGCCAAACAGTGTCAGACCATTGGCATATTTTTGACTTGGAGAAAGCATATGACACTACCTGGAGAATTGGCATCATGAAACAATTGCACAAGATGGGCATATGTGGAAGAATGATCAGGTTTATATATTCCTTTTTAACAGACAGACTTTTTAAGGTAAGAGTGGGAAACTCCTTCTCCCAACCTTTTATGCAGGAGGAAGGAGTTCCCAAGGAAGCTTTTAAGTGTAACACTTTTTCAGTGGCAGTAAATAGTGTGGTTGAAAAAATCTCACCCCCTGTTAAATGCTCACTTTTTGTCGATGACCTTGCAATATACTGCACAGGATATGATTCCTTGTCTGTATGTAAACATTTGCAAAGGTCTATTAATGCTATTACTAAGTGGGCTGATGAGAATGGTTTCAAATTCTCCTCTTCCAAAACAGTTGCAGTAAGATTCACCAGGTGCCGGCGTGTGGAAGAGGTTCCCACACTTAGTTAAAAGGGTTCATCCTTCCTTACGAGAGTGAAGTTAAATTTCTGGGGATGACTATTGACCATAAATTAACATGGACTAGCCACATAAATGCCCTAAAGTTTAATGTTAAACAATCTATGAATATTTTAAAGGTTGTTTCTGGATTTAGTTGGGGGCCTGATAAGAAATCCCTTCTGAGGCTATATGACTCTGTGTCGATCTAAGCTAGACTATGGCTGTCAGATTTATTCCTCAGCCTGTAAAACCAAGCTAAAGGAACTGGATGTTGTACATAACATGGGGTTGAGAATATGCTCACAGGCTTTTAGAACTTCGCCTGTTGAAAGCATATATGTCGACACAGATCATTTACCCCTTGATCTAAGAAGGCAAGAGCTAGGGTTGCGATACATGGCTAGAATGAAAAGTGCTCCCAAAAATCCCTCCTTTCAAGCACTAAAGGAAACAGACTCTCGAAGTTTTTCTGGTACAAGATCTTCTAAACCATTCCAAATTCGACTGAATGAGGATGTTAGGAATAATCATCTTAAATCCCAGAAAGTCCTGAAAGTAGAATATCCTGTAAATCCTCCATGGCTTATCCCAGAAGCATCAATATGTAAGAAACTGTTTAACAAAAAGGACTGCACTGAAGAAGAGATTAGGGGAAAATTCTTAGAGCACGATGTTACCCATACTAATTTTACAAAGATCTATACAGATGGATCAAAGTCAGATAGTGGTATTGGTTGCGCTGTTATCCTTGGTGATACAGCATACACAGCTAAATTATCTGACTCTGCATCAATATTTACTGCCGAATTAACAGCCGTAGTCTCTGCCCTAGATTTAGTTTTTCAAAGTAGTGACTCTAATTTTGTCATATACTCAGACTCTAGAAGCACCTTAGAAGCTATTAAAAAATTTAATAGCTTTCATCCATTAATTGAAAAAGTTCAGGAGTGGCTTTTTCGTATATATTGTCGACGTAAATCAGTCTCTTTCTGTTGGGTCCCTTCTCACGTGGGGATTCGTGGAAACGAGATGGCAGACAGGGAAGCGAAAGCTGCTAGTATTTTATCAGAAACCTCTTTCAGAAAAGTGCCTCATACAGATCTAAAAGGTCCCATTAGATCTTATGTTTTAAGTAAATGGCAAGAAAGGTGGACTTCTCCTCTTCTAGCCAATAATAAGAAATACAGAAATATTAGGGATAATATACTACCGTGGTCTTCGTCATTCCAGCTTGACAGACGAACAGAGGTTATTTTAACCAGATTAAGGATTGGGCAAACTCGTCTAACCCATCAGTTTATTTTAGAAGGAAGCAGCCCTCCAGAGTGTGCTTACTGTGACGAGGCACTAACAGTGGAGCACATTCTGGTGGTCTGCCCCAGATATTTTAACCAAAGGGAAAGATATTTTCAGGGTAAATCCCTGTCTGATATTTTGGGAGATGAAGCAGATATTTCTGCTATCATCTCTTTTTTTAAAGTGTATTACAATTTTTAACGATATTTGATTTATTTAATAATTTATTACATCATGTAGAATTTTAATGACATTAAATTTTTTATGTATATATCACATCATTCATTAAACTTCATACCCTTATTTATTGGTCACATCACTTAATTTTATTTATTAATAATTTTGTTCATGAATTCATAACTTTAACATAATTTATTTTCTCTCCATTACGGCGCTGAATGGCCTTCTTGGCCCCAGTGCCTGGGCTTTTGCCCTAAATATCATACATCCATCCATCCATCCATCCTATGGTGATGTTTGTTTTTCCTAAGTCTTTTAGTACTTTATGTGTTGCTTTTTCTATATCTGTGTGAAGATTTGCTATTGATTCCCCATCGTAGTGATGGTTGAAAAACTTATTTATATTATATAAGGCATCACTTTGACTCACTGGTTCCCAGATTGATAAACAGATTCTTTTAAATTCAGCGTATGTGGTTATGTTGCAGAATCTAACTGAATTCAAAGTTCTATGTGCATCACCAACAACAATGCTCCGTTTATTTTAGTTCTTTCATCTGTTATTCTACTGGTGGAGATACAACTGTCTGCGTCCGCTAACCATTGGTTCACAGAATATGGTTCTAATCTAATTTTGTCAGGATTTGAACTTTCCACTCGTCCACAAAATCGTGTGGCTTGCGTAATGATTGCTGCTTGTGCCAATTTGCTAAACTGAAATGTGTTAGTATGGGTAGTGTTACTGTTATTGCTACTTGTGTTAGTACTTCTTTGAGTTAATGATACTTGTGAAGTTGGCACTGGAATTCGACTTTGTCTATCTGCTGTTTGTCATAAATGATAAGGGTTATTTCTAATTGCATCCCTCAATGCATCAAACCGACTCTGCATTACACTTGTATTCTAAAATCATATGAAAGTCTATACCCAAAATACACAACAGTAATCAAAAATGCATTATAAAAATCATAACATGTAAAAAAAATTTCTATTTGCCAAACCTCAAAAAAAAAAAAAAAAAAATGGTTGAGAGAGAGAACCATAAATGTTATGTACCTTTTGAGAGAGATTATAAAAAAAATACACTCACTGAGAGAGAACTTTGGAGAGAAATAATTTTCCAAGTAACTTATTTTCTGTTGCAGTCTTCCAGTCGTAAACTGTTGTGGTTTCGTCAACTGTTTTTCACTTCTGCGATCACGTCGTATTCGGCGCTTTCTGTAGACGCTTCGTTCGCTGCCTTTTTATCACTTTGGCGACCAACACAATTTCGTTGTAGCGTTCGCTGCCGACGTTCACTGCTTTCGATGTTCAAACGTTCAGTTCAAACGTTCAGGATACGGTCTGCCACTGCCTTCAGGACACGTTCAGTTGTAGACATTTAGACGTTCTCTTGTTGGTTTTAAAAGTTGAAGGTGTTACTGGATGCTTGCGACGTTGTTCGCCTATGTTATGATTCACTTCAACACTTGTTATGATTCGTGGTTCTGTTTCACTGTTTGTCGTTCGCCGATGTTATGATGCACTTCGTCGTTATGTTTCGGCTGTTGACGTTTGCAGAGAGATGCTTCTTGTTATCAATTGTGGTGTGTCCTTCCTTCCTTCCTTCCTTCCTTCACACTTGCACTCTTTGTGCTTCTTATTGGATCCGCTTCAGCTGGCACCATTTGCCTAATGTTCTTTTATTTATTTATTTATTATTCGTCTGTTTATGTCTACTGCTATTGGTTGAAGAAGATTCTTCTTTATAGATGTTGATCTGTCTATCTTTGTTATATAGTTCCCAGGAGGTCTTAAGAAGACACAATTGATTTTTCTTTCTTCATTGGCACCAAAGAAATAACTTTCCAACAGAAGTACAGTACAAGGTGAAATATTGTACAATTATAATGCGAGTCCAAGTGGTCCTGTCTTCTTTATCAACCCAAAATAGGTGAGGCTTACAACCTCACGCCTTCTTCTTTGTGCCTTAGCTGCTCCTTCTCTGCTCTGCTCTCTTTCCGTTTTCTTAAAAAAAATTCTCTCTCTCTCTCTCTCTCTCTCTCTCTCTCTCTCTCTCTCTCTCTCTCTCTCTCTCTCTCTCTCTCTCTCTCTCAATGAAAGGTTTCTCTCTCTTCGTCCATTTATTCAGAATTTCTAGTTGTATCCTTATATTACACTTAGAATATACTGGCAGAACCTGACGATGTTTCCCAACCAGGCGGCAGTTCGAATCCCATTCGGCGTAAGTTATTCCCGACGTATAGTGAATTGGAATTAAAACAAAATTTGTGGCTTAATGTTCTTGAACTTTTAAGATATATATATATATATATATATATATATATATATATATATATATATATATATATATATATATATATATATATATATATATATATATATTATTAATGTGTGTGTGTGTGTGTACAGAGGACGAATTAGCCTTGATAAATTACTTTAACACTTGCCTATATACATGCATGCATACAAAAAGCTGCTAACAATGTAAGAAAAGGCGTCTGAAAGTGTTTTAATATGAGGAAATTGAAGTAAACGGAAAACAAAACTGAGACACTAGAAAAGTGGGGTTATGAATATCAACATATACTGTTCGTGGCAGAACTGAAGTGGCTGCCCTCCATTGGCACTTGAGATATAGTATGCCACAATGATAAACAATACGCGATATGTTGTAGAATGAGGTAGCTTGAAGTGATCTCTTACGGTGTATAGTTTATTTTTATTCTTTCAAGTGCATTTTAGTGAACAAATGATAAAATGGTTGAAGTGACTAATAAATTATCATTATTTTTCGTTAAAAAAATTAAGGTAATTGCAAGCGTCCAAACAAATGACTGTGTTACGGATGTGGTCAAAAAGTTAGCAGACTTGACTGGGTGAATGTGTGTCCTTTGAGCTTTTGCATGCCCGTGGGTGAACACTTCAGCTGCATGGAAGAAGATTTCTTGGCAGGCTTCTGAAATAAGTTATAGAACCAGGAAGCACATGAGTGCTGTGCTTACGTGGCAGAGGTGAATTGCACACTGTAAGTGAAAGAAGATATAGAAGGGAATTTCTCTACTTCCCATCCGGGTTTTTTTGTAGTGAAATTATCATCGAAAGATTTTTAGCGTTTCTCGTTTCTGAAAATTTTACTTTGTCACTTCTTGGATTTCACATAAATAAGATATATTGATTTATTCAGGTCACTGAACAATATTTCTTAAGATCTTGCAGCTCGGCAGTAAAGAGAGAGAGAGAGAGAGAGAGAGAGAGAGAGAGAGAGAGAGAGAGAGAGAGAGAGAGAGAAACCTACCCCTCTGTAAGACGAAAATGTGTTCCATGATTCGCAGTATGTGGTAGTAATATTCGTTTGTTTGTTGCTGAATCTTCCCTGCTTACCCTCAGGGTAACGGTTTGCTTATGAGGTCTAGGCTTAATTAAAGGTCCAAAAGCCAGTCATTAACGATTAATATAATCAGGTAAACGAAATCCTTTTCTTTTATGAAATGTGGTTGAATATTAGAATCTCCTTTTGTCAGTTATATACCAGTTCAATATTAAATCAGCACCCTCGTCCTTTGACTTTCGTCCTTTGACTGTCGTGTTAACTCGACCCTTTTGTCTTTCGGTAAAAGGCTGCAACCTGATACATGAGTCAGTTGCTAAATGAGTTTCTCCTAAATTATTTTTTGGGTCTCAGTTTCATGTGGTGCATAATGATTTCTTAAGATTTATCATCACTCATCACTCTAGTTGTTATTCAGACCTTTCGTTTAGCAACTGTTTTTATTTATTTATTTTTTTAGTAGCAAACGGTCGGCATAAGACTTTATAGGAAAAATAATATGAAAAGTAGGATTTTACGAAGCACGTTTTTGTAGATGTTTGGTACGAGAATTAAATATGTTGCCAAACCTTTTTTTAGGCAAATTCGTTTTACAGTGAATGTATTATGATTTCATAGGTATAAGAGATGGTATATAGATCTAAATACATTTACATCAACACTGATGTTATCAATATCTGCGTAACCTACTCACATACACACATACTCACTCGTGTGAGTTTGTATATATATATATATATATATATATATATATATATATATATATATATATATATATATATATATATATATATATATATTATACACACATACTCACTCGTGTGAGTTTGTATATATACATATATATACATCATATATATATATATATATATATATATATATATATATATATATATATATATATATACATATATATATACATACATATACATATATATACATACATATATATATACATACATACATATATATATACATACATACATATATATATATATATATATATATATATATATATATATATATATATATATATATTATATACGTATATATACATATATGTATATATGTATACGTATTGTCAGAGCCTTGCAGTTGCGCAACGCAGCCACAACAACTAATTAATAGTATTTCAAACCTTTATTCACCTTATAAAAATACCACTGTCACTAAAATGTGAGAAGGTACTATAGACAAGATAATTTTCCAAGTGTGGGAGAGTCAAATCAAGGGGGTTATTGAAAAATAGCAAGAAAAACTATAATTTTATTACAATAATTAAAATAGACAGAAATGATCACTTAGACCTCAAAAATTAACATAAATATATGAAAAACCAAAACGCCCTTAAATTATAATCAAATCAATCACACTAATTAAGACAGAATACAACACTTTCAACCCAAAAGGAGAGGGGGTCCAGAAAGGAGAAGATTATCAGGAAAGACAGAATAACCTAACAAAATACACTCTAATAAAACACTTAATCTCCTCTTATATGAGTGCACTAATCTCCACGTCTGGAGATATACATCAAGCCGTGATCAGATTATATTTTGATTTCATAAGTCCACTGCAGGATCAAACTTGATCAAGGTCCACAGGGCTGCAGCAGAGGGAATAGTGGCCACGATGTTTCAACAAAAATGGTTATTATGGGTTTTACATGCTCACAGAGAGTACCCCCAGGCTATTACGAGGCCGAGGGCTTAAGCAGTATAATGCTGAAGTACAGCAAGAGCAGCAGAAGGTCATATGAATACAGGGATTCAAAATCTTCCAGTAATCCAAAAATTCTAAATATTCTCAAGACAGGCCAAGATAACACTCCTCCCACCAGGCCAAGACTCCCAGACAACACCTCTGGAAAGCCCACTGGACTCGTTATGGACACACAAACAGGCTTGGAAGAAATTACAAACATTAGTAAATGAAAAACCAGACAATAGATGGTGGTGAGGAGTAACTAAGAGGAGGAACTAAAAATTAATCAAAATAACACTTTACAAAAACATCCACTAACTAATAAGCTAAATTGATGAAATCACAGTACAGTGGATGCTGACAGTATATATATATATATATATATATATATATATATATATATATATATATATATATATATATATATATATATATATATATATATATATATATAATATATATATATATATATATATATATATATATATATATATATATATATATATATATATATATATATTGTCATAAACTGGCCCTTGGCTTGTGAGAAATTGAAACACAATTATAATTGATGCTGCCACGAAACCAAGAAAGCCCAGTTTATGAGCAAAAGGAAAAGTTATTTGAAAACTTACCTTAGATTTTCCTGGATTTAAATTGAATAAGGAAAGGTCGCCATATGGAAAGTAGACTGCTTTTACAAATTTACAGGGTTTATTTACAGACTTAGCAAGTAAACAATAAGACATAGAACAACATAATCACTAAGGGGCAGATTCAGTTATAGGACACAGGAAACTAGGATGCAATGATTTGGCAACAAGCAAGTTGATTAAAAATGGGGCCAATATGCAATACAATCAGGCCAATGATAATAATAACATTCTGTCTTGCCCGGATTACACGAAATAGTCTCAGGTAATGCAAATGATGGAACTCCAGGATGGGAGGATAATTCATGTGAACATTCGGGCCACAACGGAATTCATTACTGACTGCGACCAGGAATTATCAGGATTTCGGTGGCAGACGAGATACTGAAGCATGGATAGCGATCGTTCCGCTTGTGTCCCCTTTTATGACTGTTGTTGGTGCTTACAACCATTCCAGATGTCCGTCGAAGTTAGTTCAACCAGCGGAGTTGGAAAAATGCAGCACATCTGCTACAGATGAGGTCGGAGCAGTCTCTGTCTGCTTTTCAAAAGCAGGGCTTCTTCGAGCGTCTGGCATCGGGCCAACCCGCACCTGCAAGCATGTCAAAGAACCAGCAAAGGGGCATAGGAAAAGCACACTTATCATTATAGGCCTACAGCTCAGAATGCTACCTGTTCCCTAGTGCTAAAATGGCCCTTTTGGCCTCCCCTATCCCTTTCATGTCTCCCCATCGTGATGGGGAAAAGGGGTTTGTATTGTTTGCTGGATTGCGTGATGTTAAGGGGGCAAGGAGGCCTAGCTAATGGCTGTTGACTGGTTCAAGTAGGCTTGTGTTTGCGCTGACACCATAAATCCCCCGAATCGATAGACAGGAATAACAGATTATTTCAAAATTAAATAATGAAATCAAAGTTACAGGAAGGAGGGAGGTTTATTCCTGACAATATATATATATATATATATATATATATATATATATATATATATAAAAATATATATATATATATATATATATATATATATATATGCCATATATATATATATATATATATATATATATATATATATATATATATATATATATATATATATATATATATATATATATATTCGTATATATGTGTGTGTGTGTGTGTGTGTGTGTATGCATGTACAGCATGCAGCAAAATTCGTGTGACCCGATTTCAGTGATTTTCATTCAAAAGTCGCTAACTGGCAACGACGAAACATTTTGCAACTTCGCTCAAAAAAATATGCAGTTCACTCAGCATGGTTTTAAAGTATCAGTGCTATATTTTTTATCAAAATATCAGCTGGATCATAATAAAAACATTAACTCAGTAATTTTTAATTATGGTAAATATGAAGAGACGTAAAATACTTAATGAACTTGACTTTTTAGCCACCACAGTAATATATTTAACGTAATGAACGTATCATAGACGTAGTTGTGGGCGTGGTCTGACCAGGCGTCAACTGCCCAAATGGCTCAGGCCTCCTTCCCCTCCCTCCCCACCCTCCTCCTCCCTCCCTCCCTCCTCCCCTTACCTTACCTTGCCTTACCTTATCTTTACCACCTAGGCCAAGTGCACTTGCGTTTCTCAATTATGCTCATTCTTATTAATCCTATAATATAATAATAATAATTAATAATAATAATAATAATAATAATAGGCCTAATAATAAAATAAGAAAATAATATTCTTTAACGACTGATGTATACCACACTAAGACTGTGGGGAATTTCACAAATCTTGCTTTATGGTCTTATAGATACCCTTTATCAGTTACAAAATTTGACGCAACTATATATTAAGTTGCTATCTGAAATATAGCCTAGTGTGTTATAAAGCCAATAGCATAGGCCTAGACTCCAGAGCCATCATATTATTATTATTATTATTAGGTACGTTGTTGTCATTTCCCAGAATCTGTGCACAATAGGTGATTGATAATGTCCGTCTTTCATTTCTAAATAAAAGTAAAATAATTAAAAGGTAGAATTCACTTGTATTTCTAAGAGCGAAGACTACTCTCCACCTCGCTTATTTATTTATTTATTTATTTATTTATCTTTTCTTCAAACTGAAGAAACCCCTCGGGATACTAGACCTATGTAGCCTTGGCTGTAGCCTAAGCTATGACTTGTAATAATTTATTGCAAGTATCGAAATCATGACCCTGACTAACATTTGCTTTATAAACAAAACTGCAAAAGCGAAAAGAGTAATAACACTGAATTCTTATCCCAAATGCATCAGTTTTTATCATTAGACTTTGCTGTGCTTATCTTTTCTTTTTCACTCCATCGCGACGTCCTCTTCTCTTTCACAGTTTCACTGTAGTATCCAGACTGATCTGATGACGGTTCCACGACTCACGGGAGGGAGGGAGGGAGGGAGGGAGTCACGGTGTGCCTCACGAGGGAGTCGTGCTACAGTAATGTATTTAGTTTTCGTTCTGAAATATTATTATAGCATGAAGTATTTTTGTTTTTCATCATCCAATATATTTCAGTTGTAAGATTCTACATAACTAGTGACCAGATTTATCTTATACATACACGTTTAGAAAGTAAAATACAAGATTTAATAATAAGTGGCAACTCGAGAAGAACAACGCTTGTCCAGTACAAAAATAAAGTCGCGCGAGTTTTGCTGCATACTGTACTATGTATATATATAAATGTATATGTCCACTCCGGTTCTCTGCAAAACTTTTGAGATGAACGCGCTATCTTATTTCTTTACTCCCTTTGCTTGTCACCTATGACAGACACTCACTCAACTGACAGACAGATGGTTTTTCACCGAAAACACAACGAGACTTTATGAGTCATACAAAGAATCACTATGAAGTGGTGTATGTCTTCCCATATTTCAGACACCCGAGGACATACCTGTCGTACTTGGGTCCCTATATTGAATGTTGGTAGCTATGAATATCATTAAAATTGTTACCTTCAAACTGGATGTTTAGCTGGAGGTTTGAGCCAGCAGTAGAAAGAACATCTGAATCCTTAAGTAGGTTCTGTCTTATGGCCTTCCCTTATGTTATGTATGTGTATGGTAATGAAACCTCTCTACGGCTTTGTACTTCTTCAGAAATTGATATATGCAAATTTCAAACGATCATGGACAAACCTTCACCACGTGTACTCTTCGTGTAGCCTTTACACACACACACACACACACTCAGATGAAATTTGTATGTTCTTATATCACTGGAAAAAGACTGAATAAAATTCAGACTGAGGATAATGGTATTTTTGCATAGAGGAGGAGGAGGAAGCTAAATATAAAATCAAAGAAGATCAGAACCCCGACAGTGTTGGGCTAAGTAGAAGAACCCATGTTATGTTAAAGTAAAGATTTGTGGGCAAAATAGAATAAAAGTCCAACAGTAATAACGAGATGAATACTGATAAAAATGAAATGTAATTTCTCTTTTACGTTCATTTTGCTGTTGACATTCGTAATTGTTAAGAAGTGTTAAATGAGAGAAAGAGTTAATGGTGGCGGGTTAGAAGGGAAGATGTTGCACATATATATAAGACTTGCAAACTTTGGATATTGTATGTTGCATGACTGTGTGTTTGCATATATGCATGCATGCATGCATACACGTCTTCTCTTCGGCCTCCGGCAGCAATCCAGGATCAGTGCGTGGAAAATGTAACAGTTCAAAACATTGGGGTTAGTAACCCAAACACCAGTTTCTGAAGAGACCGGTCGGAGGAGCTCAAGTACTGTAACTTGGAAAGGGCGGGAGCGAGCGGGGAGACGCGAACACTTCCGGAATATCTCCGCTTAAACGGCCCTTAAAAGAGGAGTCGGCTCTGATGATAAGCCGTAATCCCGATTCATCGTATTCGGCTCCTGTACCCCGGTGCTTTTGCTTCGCATGTCACTTACGGGACTCATGAAAAGGTTCCTTCCTGTGGCATTCGGAGGAACTATCAATTGAGTGTTGTTTCCAGTCCATATCTTACCCGATCCTTCCTGGAAAAGCTCTCCTTTCGCTTGGCGCGTCGTCGCTCTCCGAATTTAGTATCTGTTTACTTTTTAAATTTTATTTGTTTATATATATGGATATCCATCTTCCCATCTATGTAGAAATGTATGGGCATAACATTGATCTAATTATCGACTTACACACACACACACACACACACACACACACACACACACACACACACACACGTGCCGTTATTTTCATTTCTACTTGCGAATATCACATTAAAACTAAAGTCCAGCAATGCACATAGATTTCATAGATGATTAATTAGATCGCACTTGTTAGACTAACCTTTCGTTTGCTCTGTTGAGAAATAATACTTAGAAAATTCTTGAGGGTATTTTACTATAAAAAAAGTAAATTCAATCCTCAGACCTGTCTGGCACGTGGCACATATAGATGAAGGCTCTCTCTCTCTCTCTCTGATCTCTCTCTTCTCTCTCTCTCTCTTCTCTCTCTCTCTCTCTCTCTGATACTGATCGTTAATTCAAATATCTCTCTGTCAAGTAGAATATAAATGGCGCGAATCCGTACATTGATTTGCGAGTTTCCATAGGAAAAGGTAGGAAGTAAACCTCCGCTTTGTGTCTCCGATGTCAGTCCTATCAATCACCTGTTCAACTTTGGACCTCCATCCATGATTTTCAGTAAAGTGGTGGAATGCTCATCTTGATTCCTTTGATGTTGTAGAGGTTTTAACAAGAAAGTGGTCGTGTTGCCATCAGAAATAAATTTCTGAGACCCACAAGGAATGAATACCAGTCATGAGACTTTATAAGTTATATATGTTGCATTAGGAGAGTCTGATGTTTTTCATGCTTAATTAAGCTTTGCGTCAGGTGAGGCGGTTGAAGATTTTTGGTGTCATTGTTTCTTGTGGGTCACACAGAGTGATGTCTGTAGTATAATTATATCCGCTGTACTTTTGCCTTTTCAAAGAGATGTTCCAAGTGTTGTTCGGTCCCTTGTAGCATTTGACGCGTATGCATCTACCAACATTTTTAACGCCAAAGTAAAGACTTCCAACATCTGTTTGTTTATAGTATATGACGTAAGGAACAGCCCTCTTATTCTTGCATGAGGACAGTTTTCGACCCTCGTCCCTATTGCACATAACACCCTCAACAAAAATGCTCACGAAAAATAAGCCCGATATACTAAAGTCCGTTTTCCGTACTGATTGTGACGAATGAATCTTCATCAATATCCTGATATGAATGGCAGGTTTGGAGTGCTCAGCTTTAGCTACATACATGTTACAAAATAGTGCCTACTCCGCCAAGAGAGTTCATTGGAGCCTGTCTGACAGAAGGGTTTATTTTCGGATAAGAGCAGTTCATAGAGAAAGTCAGTGGGTAAATGTCTTCCCCTTCATCGAAAGGATTTGTTCCAGTGAGGTTGAGGTTGTCGTCCTTATCAGCAGGTCGATTGGTATCTTGGTTTGTAGCGTGCCAGTGGCTTGTTAAGCTTAGCCTTAGCTACTGGGAAGGTGGGCGGCGACATCTAGGAAAAAATATTTGGCGTTGAGGGATTGCAGCCTTTATTAGTATTATTAGGAATTCTGTGGAAGTATATAACCTTCAGGATCATCTCCAACCACACCTGGGTATGATACTTTCAATGTATTATATAAACCTTATGCACTTCATTCACTTACATTTTCACCTTATTTTTCTTCTTCTTTGTCATATTCTTCTCTTTTTCATCTTCTTCTCTGTCTGTTATTTGTTAGAAGGTTTTTTTTTTTTTTTGCAAAGTTGTGTTAATCTGGTGTTCAACAAAAATGTAACCATTTTTTTTGTCCCCCATCATATTTACTTCATGGGTTTCTAATTGAGTAAATGTCAACATTGGCACTCTATGTAAACGTAGACTTCAAATGTTAGTCATGTCACCTGGTTTAGAAATAGCAGCAGCATTCCAATCATTCTATTAATTATTTGCCCATAAATGAAGCCTCGATTTAGACGGAAGTCATATTAGCGCCAGTTCTTGGTAAGCAAAAGAACACTGGCAATATATATATAATGTTATATATTTTTCCCAACAAGGTCTTACATTTCTTTACCCCATTCATGTCTTTGCTTGAAAATATAACATCGAAATATCACCCTTATGACCCTAAATCTTGCAGCGAACTCACCTTTGGGAAAAAGGCGTTTCTTTACCGGCATTTGAATATGTTTGCCTTTTCAGTTGCAATTTCTTTTGCACTGTTAAAAAAAAAAAAACAATGCAAAGAATCACGAAAAGTGGAGGGAAATTTGGAGTGGAAAGCTTTGAAGGGTTGTAAAAGAGGCATTGAAAGGGACATTTTCTCGATTATCCCAATCTTCCTAGAACGAGATAGAGAAGGAACTTGACCTGCTTGTAAGAATATCAATATATTATATATATATATATATATATATATATATATTATATATATATATATATATATATATATTATATATATATTAGTGTATGACTGGAAATTGAATGACCATTGGGAGAGTAAGATCTTTTCAGGGATGAATGGAGTTTTTTTTTTTTTCAATTTTCCGATCATTTCAGTGTAAAACGTTTTTGTAATTCTTTAATGCAATTTAGAAGCTAACGGAGAGTGTATATTTTACAATTTATATTTTTTAACAGATTTTCATTTCATCTTTCAATCATATCGTAACGTAGAGGGTGAGAGATCACATAATAATAGATACGTATTGCAAGATAAGGATCCCATTGGAAACGTTGAATTTTATTAGTGCTAGGGGAATAACTCTCTCTCTCTCTCTCTCTCTCTCTCTCTCTCTCTCTCTCTCTCTCTCTCTCTCTCTCTCTCTAACGATAATGATGACAAATTATTTTTTTTATGCCACGCCTTTTAAAGGCAAAGTGAACCTACAGTTGAACAAACACGTTTCCTCTGTGCAAAATAAACTGCACTGAGAAACGCCCGATTTAGGAGACATTAAACATATGAAAAATATCAGACCATTATGCAGGCAATGTAAACCAGTCTCTCTCTCTCTCTCTCTCTCTCTCTCTCTCTCTCTCTCTCTCTCTCTCTCTGTGATTTAAGAAACAAGATCTATTACTACATTTCATCAAACGAACCTTCAGTTAGCAGCCATTTTGAAATAGAGCAGGAAGGGTTACCTTATTATCTTCCCAGAGCAGAGGGAGAGGTTCACGGTGGCATATATGCACACATTCAGTTCTAATACTTAGCAAATATTTAGACGGAAGTCATATTAGCGTCCAGTTCTTGTAATGCAAAAAAAAAAAATAAGCAATATATATATATATATATATATATATATATATATATATATATATATATATATATATATATATATATATATATATATATATATATATATATATATATATATATATATATATATATATATATATAATATATATATATAATATATATATATATATATATATATATATATATATATATATATATACAGTATATATAAATATACACACACAAACACACACATTATATATATATATGTATATATATATACATTAAACGGAGGCGGACAGGAATACTCTTGATTAGTCATTTGATTGCATGTTTATTCCCAACGTTTCATAATCCATGATTACATCATCAGGGGTTCTAGAATTAAAAAACAAAAAACATTGACAATAAAAATTACAGAAAAATTATGCAAAGGCAAAGTCAGAACATAAAAAATGACAATCGACTTAAGGAAACTTTTACACAAAGGACACCGAGGAACAGGTAAAATACAGAGAAATTAATTAAAACAAATAGAATATATAAAAGACAAGTAAAAAAACAATTATATTTAAAATATTTATGTTTTAAATATATACATATATATATATAATATATATATATATATATATATATATATATATATATATATATATATATATATATATATATTGTCACGGCCCCTAATTTGACCTGGGCAAAATTCATTAATACTCGACTGTCAAACCAGGAAGCCAAGCTGTGAAGTGTACCTAACCTTGGTGACAAAGACTAAAGAAATGGTGACCTGCAGTACACCACAACTTACATATATAAACAAAATATATCACCAAAAAAATATATCTGTTTCAGCCCTTTATATGTAATTGTTATACTGATACCAACACTGCACACTGCTCCACTGTTCAAATAAAATAAGCACTGAATGTATTATAGTCAATATGCCGGTTATAGAAACACTTAAACGATTTTTATGATTATAATTAAACTTCCCAACACCAAAATAAGAAAAATAATTATATGAATAAACTTCTTACAACTTGACACTATTAAAATAATAATAAATAATGAATAACACCAATATGCAAATACACGAATAATAATAATTATATGATCACTGACAAAATAGGTATGTACACGATACGAGCTAAAATTCCTCTCCCGTTAAGGAAGAGGAGGAAAACAAGGTAATTTTAAGGAGTGACAGAACAGGGACTTTAAAGAAGAAACTTAGGAGGTATTACAAATATACATATTTAGTGAGTTTTGCACTCACTAGACAGCTCAGTGGTCTGGTTAAACTAAGATATACTTAACTTTGCACTTACTAGATGGCGGGCTGTCACATTCCCCCCCACTGAGAGGGGTCTACAAAGTGGAGCAACTGAAGAGAGTAGCACATGACAGGCTGCAGGTCATGTTCAGATTAGGATGTAGTTTGAGGTATCCTGGAGAGAGTATCTGCCAATATATTTTGTGGACCCCGAATGGCTTGTAGTTTAATGTTGAATTCGGAGAGAATGTACGACCATCGTAGAAGCTTATTATTCTTCAATTTGGCTCGATCCAGGAAGATCAATGGGTTGTGGTCTGTGTATATGATCACGTGCTGGTTGCCCTCCAGATACGGTTTGAAATGGAGAAGAGCAGCGACTATGGCATAAAGCTCCTTCTCAATTGTTGCCCATCGTGTCTGGGCTCCTTTGAAGTACCCCGAGTAATAGGCAATGGGCATGAGATGATGCAGAGGCGGAGGAGATGTGGCCAAAGAACTTTGATGTTGCTGCATCAAGACACCCCCAAAGCCAGTTCCAGAAGTATCTACATGTAGATAAAAGGGTTTATTAAAGTTAGGCGTTTGAAGTATGGGTGAAGATGTCATAACTGATTTAAGTTGATCAAATATACAGGTATGTTCTCTAGTCCATTCAAAGTTAATTTTAGGAGATGTTAATGAATACAAAGGAGCAGTTATGTTTGAAAAGTTTTTGATGAATTTTGAGTAATAAGAAACCATCCCAAGAAAAGATTTTAATTGCTTACGGGTGGTTGGCTGAGGAAAGTCTAAAATTGTCTGTACATTTGTACATTTAGGCATAACCTTACCATTTCCAATAACATGCCCAAGATATGTTACCTTCCCTAAACCAAAGGAACTTTTAGCTAGATTTATGGTTAAATGGGCCGTGGATAACCATTGGAAAAGTTTCTTTAAAGCATCCAGATGTTCAGACCAGGTGTTCGTGGCAACAACTAAATCATCCATGTAGACGTAGGTGTTATCAAGATCTCTAATCACCTCTGACATCAACCTCTGGAAGGTGGCTGGAGCATTGCAGAGGCTGAAAGGCATGACCCTGTAAGAATACAACCCAAAAGGGGTTATGAATGAAGATATTTCTTTAACTTTATTAGTAAGAGGGACTTGGTAATATCCTTTAAGGAGGTCTATTTTAGTTAGATATTTAGCATTTCCAATGTTATCAAGAATGTCAGATATCCTGGGAAGAGGGTAAGAATCCTTTATGGTGATGTTGTTGACTTTCCTATAATCTGTACACATTCTATACTGTCCATTAGGTTTAGGTACCAGTAGGCATGGAGACGCCCATGGAGACAGACTAGGTTCTGCTAAGTTATTATCAAGCAAATACTTTACTTCTTGGCGCAATATCTCCAACTTTTTTCCTACCACACGGTAAAATGGTTGGCGTATGGGAACAGCACCTGGTTCTAGCATGATGTCATGCCTGATAATGGTACAGTCCTGGGGTTGGTCTGAGCACACTTCAGGAAAACAAAGTAAAAGTGAAGTTAGTTCCTGTTTTTGAGAAGGCTCCAACTGATTTAAGAAAGAGTTTAATGAATTTAATATCTCACTGTTTGTACAGTCCTTCCATGAAAGTATGTTATCTTCATTAGAGGAGTCAGAATCCACTTTTTGGCAAGGTTGTTCCAATTTTTCTTTATGGCAGTCAGAAGATACTAGGTGACCAATTACTGGAGTAGGACCATGGTAGGATTTTAACAGATTTACATGTACTAGTTGTGATTTTTTCTTTTGGTCTGGAGTACTAATGAGTTAGGTTACCTTACCATGTCTATGAATAACTTCGTATGGCCCAATATATCTCTCTTGAAGAGGTGCTCCTGCAATTGGATGGTAGATCAGTACTCTTTCACCCGGCTGGAAGGACCTCACCTTAGCTTTCTGATCATACAATCTCTGCACCTTATCCTGTGAAATTGAAATATTGTTAAATGCAAAATTGTACATATTTAATAGTTTCTCTTTGAGGTCACTTAGGTAAGAGGAAACACTGGAGACTGTTTCTATCTTTTTGTTTATGATATCCTCTTTGACCATACTTAAGGTTGTTCTGGGCTTTCTGCCGAACATTAGCTCAAATGGGGATATACCAGTAGAGTCATTAGGGACACTTCTCAAGATATACATGAGTAGATCTAGTTCCTCATCCCAAGTCTTTGAAGTATCACTTATGTACTTCCTTAGTAAGCTCTTTATCGTTTGATGGACACGTTCCAGGGCCCCATTAGTCTGTGGGTGATATGTTGTGGCATACACATTATGAATGCTGAATTCTGCCATTGCTTGCCTGAAAAGATTGCTGGTGAAGTTGGTCTCTTGATCACATTGGAGTTCTTTAGGAAACCCAAAGGTGGTAAAAACTTTAAGTAGCTGTCCAATGATTGTTTTAGCATGGATATTTTTTATGGGTATTGCTAGAGGATATCTACTGGTAGGACATAATACTGTTAATAAATATTCATTTCCCTTTCGAGTTTTTGGTAATGGCCCTACGCAATCTATGATTACTTTATCAAATGGGTTTTTTGGCACTGGAATGGGTTGGAGAGGAGCAGGTGGAATGGACTCATTGGGCTTACTGGTGATCTGACAATGATGGTACTGTTGAACGAAATCCTTCACATCTTTCTTCATTCCTGGCCAGAAGAAGTTCTCAGCCAATCTGTCGAAAGTTTTGTGAATTCCCAAATGAGATTCAGGTGGAGTGACTTTCGGAAGACCGAAGGTACAACAAGTTGATGTTGATCTAGCCATGTATGGGTGGACGGAGATTTGGATGGTCTGAAAAGGCGAAAAAGAAAATCTTTTATCCTGATAAAAACAAGGAGTTTTGGATAAATCATTAATGTCTGAGACTTTCTTCCAGCAAACTGCTAAAGCTGGGATCTGCCCTCTGATGAGATTTGAAATCATCTTTATGGATATCGATGATGTCTAGTGCCGCTGTAGTTCTATTTTGCTTATCTAGGTTTGCTTTTTCGTATTCTCGGGCTGACCTGGTAGCAACTTGTACTATCTCTGCTTCATTGGTAGGCTGTTTGTCCGTATTTTCTTTATTAAAAATGATCTGAGGATCAGTGATAATCAGATTTGTGTCAAGTACCTTTGACCCAGCAAGGTCGTTACCCAAGATTACTTGCACTGACGAATGAGGTTATTGTTTATCAGTTACTGCAACGACAGTATCACCGTCAAAATAAGGACAACATAATCTTACCTTAGCTAAGGGTAAAGTGGTGCTGGTAGCTAAATCTGTAACTGTGATGTACTCATTAGTTAGTTCCAGTGGTAGATCTTTGGTCACGCTCACAATTATCTGAGTAGAACCTGTGTCCCTTAAACACTCAACAGGTAGATAAGTTTAGATAAGTTTATTGACCACAGCGTACAGGATACAATAATAAGATAATTAGATGATACAATACATAAAACAAATAATGTCTTAACATTATGAAAAAAAACAAAACAAAGGAAAACTGACAAACACAAATTACTATAGTCCAACTCCAGTACTATATTACATTTAAGCACAACACAACAATAGTTTCAACCATATAAATTCAAGACTTCATAAATTATTCTACACATTACAGCATTATCACATCTGGAAAACAACTCATTTATAGACTGCATTCCATAAAGGTTCCTTAACTGGTGAGTTTTGGACATTGTTCTATGACGTGTCTCTCTCAGTCTGAACTAGGCCGCATTCGCACAGACGTTCTTCTACAGGAAGACGGCCACGCCCCCTCCTGTTCCAGCGACCTGTTTCAATTGCCAAGTTGTGAGCAGACAGACGGAAGCGCATGAAAGACATCCTATGCAGATCATTGATGACATGCCTCCCCCTATAGATACTGTGCACTTCAAACGTAGGGTTCAAATCTTTATATATTCTACATCTAGAGGCATCAGAAGTATCAATTAATTAATGAACTTTATTAACTAACAAGGGCTCATCTTCTACTTCAGTATGGATCATATCTTGTACCAGCTTACCAGTAGGGTTATTAAGAGCTACAACCGTTTTTACCACATTAATGAAAGGATCATCATGAAGTGTATTTCTTTCTTTCCACATTTTGTTGAAGAACTTATGTTGTTTATGTTTAACAAGATCAGGTAAAGATGGATAGCCCAATTCAGCATAACATACTATATTGGGTGTGGTTTTTCTCACACCCAGCAATTCTTTCATTGCCCAATTATACAATTTAACCACTGCTTTAAGATCACCTCCCAGCCATGACTCGCATCCATATAAGATCGTGGACATGAGAGCAGCATCAAATAAACGACACTTAAGAACAAAGGGCACATCATTGTGTTTCCTAACAAATGACACAAATTTCAGCACATGACATAACTTGGCCTTCACATGCTCCTTCACAGCTGTGCTCACCGATCCATCAGATGAAAATTGTGACCCGAGATAGAGGTAATTGTTACAATGATCGATAACCATGCCTTCAGTACATATTGATCGTTTATCATCAACATTACCATTTATTACAAAGAATTTCGTCTTTCCTACATTAATCTTCATACCGTATTCATCACAATATTTATGTACAATTTTCAATTTCTTAATCATAGTCTGTCTTGACGTTGCTATCAAAACAGTATCATCCATTAACATAAAAATATGTAACCATCCGAGAAATCCATGTGGGTGACACTCTTCCTTAACATTTCTTATCAGGTCATTCACATAGATAATAAAGAGAAAGCATGAAGTGGCCAGTCCTTGCCTTACACCTACGGTAGATGATATTACTGCTGAGCCAACAATACTTTCGGTAACACTGTACATTGCAATCAAAGATGCAAGCATTACTGCCCCACAACCCAACCGTTTCAAAACACAAAACAACTGATATCTAGGCACTAGGTCATATGCTTTAGAAAAATCTATGAAAGTGACGTATAATTTGACTCTCTTTCTTTTAGCTATGTCTATAATCAACCGTAGTGCAACTATATGCTCCATGCAACCACGTTTCTTCTGTGCACCTGCTTGCTCCCTATATGGCTTAAACCATTGGTATAATCTGTTATATAAAACCATATCATACAACTTGGCAATGGCGTTGGTGACACTTATGCCCCGATAATTATTAGGGTCGGCTCTATTTCCCTTCTTAAAAATCACAAACATTTTAGCTGTAACCCAGGACAATGGGTACAGGCCAGAAACAAATACTCTATTAAAGAGGGACACTAGACATAATACCCACTCAGCTGGTAACAATGAAAGCATACCTGGAGGTAGACCATCCGGTCCACATGCTTTATTAGGATTCAAATTCTTGATCTGAACTCCTACTTCGTGAGGAGTTATGCAACCATCTAAAACAGGTATAGTAACATCTGTGTTACCAATTTCATATAAATCAAGAACATTTTCGAGGATTATAAATACTCTCCAAGTGATGCTTAAACTCCTCATCAGTCGGACGACAAACATCGTCGCAGCCATATTCAAAATTACCCTTCCAGTCAATCGCCTTCCAAACTCTCGAGTCATCCTTGTCACTCAGCAGCCGCTCCATCGCCCAAATCATCAAAACGCCCCAGCTGTTTCACGGGACAAACTCCCCCTTGCGCAATCATACAACGAAGAGGAAACACTCTCAGCAAAGATATTTATATCACTACAATCTATTATATCAGTTGGAGTAATATCACGAATAAATTTCTGCTTATCTATGTTACAAAACCTAACAGGTTTCTTGATAAACGATGCGACCGGCAGTCCCTGAACTCAATTGAATGGCCTCAAGTGACGCTGCTCTTAACAAAATATTATCGACATTTATATCAACACCAGCTTCTGTTAATGCTATTGGCGCATGGTCCGATGGAAGATCATCTCGATGACAAACATAAAAATTTCTCATATTTCCAAGTATATTCTGTGACACTACACTTGTATCTATTTCAGAAATCCAAACTCCACCTTTCCTGTAAGTTTTGTTACTAGTAAAATGCTTACTCGGTGTTCTTAGATTATTTAACACTAACAGACCATTATCTTTACAAATAGCAGTGAGTATCTCTGCATTATCATTAGCATGACCAATATCGTCACTAATAACAGGATAGGAAAGCGCATTATCTTCACAATCATTAAGTAAATACCTTACTGTCTTCCCAAATCTGCAATTCATATCACCCATTAATACATACCCACTCACATGGTGTGAATATATTTTTTCCTGGATTGAAGCAAAAGAAGAATGAGAATAATACGGAGAATCACTTGGCGGAATGTAACAAAACCCAAACAGAATACCCTCAGCGCTTCCAAACTGAATCCATACTTGATCTCCAATACTTACATCAACATTAAGTACCAAATGGGATAAACTATTCCTTACAAAACTACCGTTCCGCCTCGATTACCAGAACCTATTAAATTACTACGATACATCACATATCCAGGTAATGATACAGATAAACTTGTTTTCACTCTCAGTTAGACATATCACATCATAATTATACAATAACTGCATGACACAATGCTTCTCCAGTTTAGTAAATATGCCGTTGATATTTCATGATACAACTTTTAAATCCCCTGTTCGCTGTGGATAATTCAAAAACCCTGAAGATGCCAACTATCAATAACTACATTGTCTCTATAAACTTTCCTCTCGCGAGTATCTAAGAGCACAGTACATTTGCATTTTCAGGACGCTCCTTTTCTATCTTCTCACACGACGCAGCCTCTCCCATTCTTCCTAACAGCCGGATGAACATCCTTCTTGATAAAAATCTTCTTGTAGGGGTCACCAGCAGTTTTGAGGTTCTTAGCACAACCCAAGATATTCGGCCGCAAGTTTTTGTCACTCAAGGTCACTGTGGGTTACTTTGTCCTAACCTGCGACACATAGCAGTTACATTTCCTACCCCAATCCGAGTGCAGATTTTTTGAAGCTTAACATTATCAGATGTTGCTCCATCAAACTCTTCCTCATAATCTGGAATCCCCAAAATTATTAGATTACACTCTCT
Source organism: Macrobrachium rosenbergii (assembly GCF_040412425.1). Taxonomy (NCBI): domain Eukaryota; kingdom Metazoa; phylum Arthropoda; class Malacostraca; order Decapoda; family Palaemonidae; genus Macrobrachium; species Macrobrachium rosenbergii. The sequence goes on from NW_027100725.1 coordinate 679,212, forward strand.
TTCCTTACGGTCCAAGGCCTCTAGGAACAGCTGCTGTTTGATGATGATATCCTGTTGTTTTTCCACTTTAGACTCGAGAGCTGCTATTTTCTTGTTTATAACACTTTCAGGGGAAACCACAAGGGTCTTGAAAGAATCCAGTTCCTTCATGATGTCATCGAGCTTCTCCACAATGCCTGACAGTCCCAGATCATTTTCTCTCGCAGTTAAGATGCTGTCAATTAAATCCTCTTTGTTTACCTTATTCAATTGATGTCTCGGCATCTTACGTAACCCAGACAACTGTCTAGCCATGACAAATAACGAAAGATAGGACACCTCACCTGTAACCTATAGTAATGTCACTTATTGTTTCAACTGTGCATGCGCGTACAATGGCTGAGCAAAATTCTGGACACCCAAAAACTGGAAGTTTTCACTCACAGTTTATGCAACAATGACACAGTACACCATTTAATGACCCTGCGCAGGTAAATGCTTTGAATGGATCTTCCTCTTGCTTTGGAATTGCTACATGGAGAGTCTTTTGATGGGATTGATTGGTTCTCGAGGAAGGTTGTTCAGGTTTGCTGGTGGCAGATTTCACACTGTCAGATCTTTTACATTGAGGCAAGGGGCAGTGTTGAATATCATGACCTTCCTTCTTGCAGTACGCACACACCTGTGAAGAATATTTATAAGATTTATAAGAGGATACAGATTTGGACTGTGAAGGTTTGTATTTATGGATTAGCGCAAAATCATCAGCTATGCTAGCAGCTTTCAGTGCATTGGTTTCGCCTTTATCCATGAATTGTGTGGCTATATTTAAAGGTAGCTTCCTGATTAATTCCTCTAACACAATTAAGTTTTTAAAGACGTCAAAATCCTGCACTTCTGCCTTACTTAACCATTTATTCAGTGCGGATCTTAAGTTCGCAGAACTCGACAAAATGTCTGTGAAGCACTTTTGAAGGAGTTTCGGAAGTTTTGCCGATATCCTCAACAGTAATGGCATAGGCATCAATATAGCTTTCTTAATAGAATCATAATCTTTGTTAGTTAATAACCGAGAAGCAACAAAGATGTCTTACCCTTAAGATGGTTTCGGATGAGGAGAACCCACTTATCTTTAGGCCAGTTTAAAGTTGCAGCAGTGTCCTCGAAAGTTTTAAAGAAGACTTCGGGGTTACATTCATTGAACTCTGGTACTAGTTTGGTTGCCTTTATAAGGTCAAATGGATCAGGAATTTGCTTTTCATCTTGTTTAGTCTTTAGGAGAATAGAAGCCCTTTTGGTTTCCTTTTCTATTTCTAACTCATTGAGCTGTCGTTGATGTTCTAGTTCTAGAGCAAGTTTCGCTTCTTCCGCTTGATGTTGTAACACTAGTCTTCTCTCTTTTGCTTTGATTTTTTCAGCTTCTGTTTGACGTTGCAACTGTAATACTTGCATTTGCAGTTTCAATTTTTCCATTTCTGGATCAACAGAAGGCATTGCAGTTGCTCCTGTAAGACTTCGTAGATCTTCCACGTCTTCATCGCCTTCATCAACTGCTTTCTTTTGAATAAGGAACTGCAGAATATCATTGATTAATCGGGCTTTGACATGAGATGGATCTACATTTATATTCCAATGTTTAGCAATGGTCAGCAATTCCTGCTTCTTCGCATAACGCAAGGTTATAAGTTCGGTTTTAGGAGTAGACAAAAATTTCTCTATAATGAACATTATGGAAAGTAAAAGTTATGACTGATGACTGAATAATTACTAAAAGGCAAGATTATATGGAACAAGTACTATAAACTTCAAAAAGAACGTTTATAGAGGACTGAGGAAACTATGAAACCCTGATGAAAACTAGATACTTAAGCTGATACACAAGAGGAGCAAAGATAATGCTTATGATTATGCTAGACAATTTTATGTGATTCTGACAAATTAATTGTCTTAACCTATCCAACAAAGTATTCAAGTTTTTCAATGCAAAAATCACAAAGTAAGCAACTGTTCGGCAATAAGAGCACTCACAATACTATAATAAGACAGCAAGCACCATAATACTAGCAATCACAAAAATATAGTTCATATGTTTACCGATCACAAGAAACTAACACAAATTTCCTGTAAACTATGAACAACTATCTAATATATAACGAGAAACTTGTAAAGTATACGAAACTACATAAGCACGATATAATCCTAAGACAGCCAAACTACGAGTACCACTCGTTAACGTTCAAAAATATATTTATGCCAATGATGAATAAAGGTAGTGGCAAAATGAACAAGTCACTCACGAAGTACCAATAATGCTGAGCGAAACTACCGTACTAGTAGAGGTCGCGGAAGTACAAAGTACAAAATTATAAACGTTTAACAGAGTTACGAGACAAAATATAAATGATGAGTGCCCAGCTATCCATGAAGTTAAAGACTGTACAAAGTACAAGAACTCAATTAAGGACGCTGATCACGATGGATCTTAGACGATCCGACGGACGAGGAAGGCGTAAATACAACGGGTGGACGAGAAAAAAATGAGGACGTCCGATGTCGCAGCCAGATGTGTCTGTATGGGTGGCTCGTATGATGGGGCCGGTTTAAATGATGGCAGGCTCAACTGCCGATCCCTAACGACTAACAAAATATGCTGCCGATATTTCCTCCAAAATACAGATGCGTAGAGAGCTCACGGAGCAGGAGAGGAGATACCATGTACAATCACTCAAAAAAAAAATTGCAACATACTTCAAAACTTTTCGGACAACAATATAATAACGTCATCTGGCGCTATTTGGCAACTCAGTTGTAAGCAGATGAAACGACTGAACACTACAGTAGTGGTTGGTCCGAGAAATTACCTGCAGTTTCCCTTAAACAGGGCTTTTTCTGATACTGCTTACTGTTGTCATAACCACTTAATTAAAGGATGGTACTATAATACTTCAGAGGTCTTCGCTGTTCTTATGTTTTAATATTTTCATCTCAACTGCCATCACTATCGTTGTTTTATCTCCTTCATATGTGAACTTTGTAGACATAGGCCTACAACTGTTTTAAGTTGAACTATTTGTCTTATTAATTAACATCAACAAATACGACTTTTGTAAAGATTTGCTTCCACATTATTATTAATCAAATTTTTGAATGACTAATCCTATGTATATTGTGAACTAGTGCAACTTGATATAAAATATACTGAACTAGACTAACAGATTTCACGTCTATTTTTGTAATACATAGAATATAATTGCACACACACACACATATATATATATATATATATATATATATATATATATATATATATATATATATATATATATATATATATATATATATATATATATATATATATATATATATATATATATATATATATATATATATATAATAACAATTATCACTGACAAAATTTCTCATTTCTTTCATTGCTACTTAGGCCTATAATTTTGATGCCTCTTATGAAGTTAACTGAATATATATATAATGCCTATTTTTGTATTTCTTATTATCTAAGTTTCTAAAGAATTAAAATTAGAAAGAGGTTCAACATTAATTTAGTTAATGCTAAATGCCAGCAATGAAGACGACTACCATGCTCATCAGTGGAGAATGTCTCCTCATCGCAAAAGATGACTCTTACAGAAATCATCGGCAACTGGATTATATTATAACACAAACCCTATTAGCCTCTATTCTTTGTGTTTCGCTGATATGAAGTGTTTTTTGGCAGGAGTATGATGAAATAATATCTTGGTCTCATGTAGCCTGTTACGGATGGTTTTGAGCCGCAACTTGAAGGGAAAGCGTAATGTTCTCCCTTTATAGCAACACGGGTTGTCAGGGGAGTTAGGCGGAGCTCCTTCAGTGATCATCCGATGATGATCTTTAACAGTAGTACAACAATGGGGTCGTCCTCCACTTTTTACAATGAATTTATCATATTTCCTCGTTCTCTCTGTTGTTTTATCCCTCTATACATGGTTGTTTTATTTACACTAAGCTGCCGAGCAATATCTACTACAGTAGAGACATTAGTCTTATGCAAGCTAATGATTGTGGTGCAGCTGAACCTGTTGCCCATCTTATCGGTGCAAGTGACGAGACAGTTTAGTTTAACTTTCCTGCCCAAATGTGGAGTCACACGATAACATACGACGTTATAAGATTTTTTCTTTTTTGTTTTTGAGAACAACAGTGATTGAATTCTTTCTTTCTTTATTTATATATAATTTCATTGATGATTATTCAACATTATTTTATTAGTCAATAAGCTTTTATCTGGATTCGAAATATAGTTTCTTCTTTGACTCTTTTGCCCAATCATCTGAAGTGAAATTTTTCAAAATGTTTCGTCATTTTTCGTAATATGAATTTTTCACTCACCATTCTTTTTTATAGTGTTAACCGTATGATTAATAACCAGAGTCGAATAAGAAAATTACATTTCCTCGTAAATATCATAAGAACAAATTACTGCTAGGTGAACAAAAACTTCTGGAACATGTTGCAAAACATTTTTGAGTGACTGTACACTCGGCAAGAAAATTGAAGATACAGTTTTCTTTAGATTTCGTTCATCGAATTTTAATTTTTTTCTTACAGAAAACACATAATCTCGGCAAATTTGCTCTAGAATATGAAAATACAATGCAAATTATATCATACATGTTAAATCTGCAAAACAAAAACTTTCAGATACTTAAAAACACCACGCATGTCCGAAGTAATCAGAATTTCTCAGATGACTTCGTTCATAGAGATCTAAAAGATAGTGTGTGGATATCTAGGTGTAGTACTGTTTTTCAGAACGGTAATATTTACTGGTTTTCCGTTATGAACAGGCTTATTATTGCATCATCATACGAGGTAATGATAATTTCTTTAATTTTTACAGATTCATATTTGTATTTCACGGTGATGTGCGGAGTTTCCGCGATAACTTCGGCGGGATCGGCGGGAAAACTGGATGTTTCTTAACGTTGCCATAGTCTCTCTCTCTCTCTCTCTCTCTCTCTCTCTCTCTCTCTCTCCATTGCTAAAACATACTGTACAAGTGTAGTATCGCTCAGTCTCTAAAAAGAAAAAAAAATAATGAAATGAGTAGCTCTACATGTAGGCCTAGGCTTACACAGAACAGCTCTCTCTCTCTCTCTCTCTCTCTCTCTCTCTCTCTCTCTCTCTCTCTCTCTCTCTCTCTCTCTCTCTCTCCATTGCTAAAACATACTATACAAATATTGTATCGCTCAATCTCTAAAAGAAAAAAAAAAATAATGAAATGAGTAGCTCTACATGTAGGCCTAGGCTTACACAACAACAACTCTCTCTCTCTCTCTCTCTCTCTCTCTCTCTCTCTCTCTCTCTCTCTCTCTCTCTCTCTCTCTCTCTCTCTCATTAACATTGCATTCGTTCCTTTATTGTTCCCCAAGTTTTTCGTTGGACATAGCTCAAATTTAACTCTTGATTTCATTATGGAAGATCGCGTTTCCGATTATGCAAGCATTCCGTTCATTGTGGTGTCATAAATTCATATGTGCAAGGTTACTTCGTAGGTTATGTGGAAAAATGTTTCTTTTGCTCAGAACTGTCGCTGCAAATTACAACTTGAACGAATACTGTAAAGCTTACTACTGCATTTAAGTATCAATGATTTCAGAACCGTAGAATATGACTGAAAGTTATAGGTCAAGCAAAAAACAAATGCAATAAGACTGAAGCTCCTCCCCTTACTAAAGTTGCCAGATGTCTCATTATTTAGTAATATATGTCCGAAGATTTAAAAAAACTGTATCCTCACTTTTCTTGCCGAGTGTACATACCGTAAGAAATATGAAAAATTGATATAACTAAACTTACGCACAATAATTGGAGTCTTACGTGCAGGAGTGTTCAGATGGGTATCAGGTTACACACTGAAGAAACAGATCCCGGTCAGGCCCCCATATATGTCACAGCCCCTAATTTGACCTGGGCAAAATTCTTAATACTCAACTGTCAAACCAGGAAGCCAAGCTGTGAATTTGACCTGGGCAAAATTCTTAATACTCGACTGTCAAACCAGGAAGCCAAGCTGTGAAGTGTACCTAACCTTGGTGACAAAGGCTAAAGAAATGGTGACCTGCAGTACACCATAACAACTTACATATATAAACAAAAATATATCACCAAAAAAATATATCTGTTTCAGCCCTTTATGTATAATTGTTATACTGATACCAACACTGCACACTGCTCCACTGTTCAAATAAAATAAGCACTGAATGTATTATAGTCAATATGCTGGTTATAGAAACACTTAAACGATTTTTATGATTATAATTAAACTTCCCAACACCAAAATAAGAAAAATAATTATATGAATAAACTTCATACAACTTGACACTATTAAAATAATAATAAATAATGAATAACACCAATATGCAAATACACGAATAATAATAATAATATGATCACTGACAAAATAGGTATGTACACGATACGAGCTGAAATTCCTCTCCCCGTTAAGGAAGAGGGAGGAAAACAAGGTAATTTTAAGGATTGACAGAACAGGGACTTTAAAGAAGAAACTTAGGAGGTATTACAAATATACATATTTAGTGAGTTTTGCACTCTCTAGAGGGCAGGCTGTCACAATATTATATATATATATATATATATATATTATATATATATATATATATATATATATATATATATATATATATATATATATATATATATATATATATATATATATATATATATATATATTTTAAATTTATTAAGACAAAATGAGTCAATATTATCTGGATACATTAAGAATGTTTTGTTTATTTGTTTTAATCTCACTTCAGAATATAATTATCTTTAACATTTTTTCACAGCTAAGAACTGATTGTTGTATCGTCTTCTTCCCGCTCATTCTTCACCAGTGTTGAATAAATAGTGGAGTATTATCACCCGAGTTCGTGTGATAAATCATACCAATGCAGTATTTTACCCGGGACAATGATAAGCCTCCAGTCGCCTCACAAATGTTTTTTATGACAGTCGTGGTCTGAATACTGAGGCATGCTATTATACAGTTTAAAGAATTTTATATTATGGCTTTACTATTATTCTGTTTTGGTAACTGTTTCTTCTTCCCATCCATAATGTATAGCAATTCATCTTGAAGAATAAAAAAATTCCCAATTAACTGTGTAATAGGGTTGCAATAACTAAATCTGCTAATATTAAATACGGTAGTCAGTGAAGGAAAGCTGTGAAAGCGGAATCCACAGAAACATAGCAGTTAAAATAATAATGGAGAGTGCACCAAAATTGACATAAATAAATGAACATCAAATGAAAAAATGGAATGGGATAAAAATATACCAGACACGTTCCTCAGAAATGCGACATCGCAACGTGACAAATTTTAAGGAAGATGAAATGAAGTTAATATGGAAATAATGCAGATTAAATACATTTTTTTCACTTTCAACTTCCTCCGTAAATTTTCGGGGAAGAGTATCTAGTTCTCTAGTTTATCCTAATTATTATAGAAAAAGAATAATAATAATGAAAACAGGAGAATAAATATTTTGGTGTACATGAAATTACACCTATTATTATTGAAGGGCACAATTGAACAGCGATTCTCATGATGTCTCGCCTTTATTTTCCATTGTCTTTCCAACACTTCCAGCGAAGGTTGATTATGGGCACTTCGCCAAATTTCTTCCCGGACGTAGTGAAAAGAAACTCCGAGATGCGATATCTGCTCTGACTTCCCTACTGCTTGTCTCGATGATGTCGAGGAAGATGAAATAGCTCCAGAGCAGGAGCAAAACAGGTCTGGTGCTCCATAAAGCTGCGAAATGGCAGGGCCATCTCATTTATCAACAAGATAATAAAGGAGATGTGAGTTTCTGAGTTTTTTTTTTTTGGGAGGAATTCCAATGCAGAGAAACTTGCACTTTAATTTTTGAGGGCAGCTATTTTTCCACAAAAGCAGATCTCAAAGTCAGTCCCTCATATTCATCATTATGAAATACACAGGGTCTTATAAGTTTGGGTGTCATATTAATCACAAATGCTGCATATATCTTGATTTTCCTTCTGAGAAATTTTGCAGTCATTCCAGCTTCTAAATGTTTATCCTAAATTCCCTTAAATAGCCTATATTCTTTCTTCAAACTGTATATCCTCATTTCTGGTCACTTGATGGATGGATTTGTAAACTCAAAAAGCTGACTTCTTCAGTCAATCGCCTCTATTGGTAGGTCAGATCCTGTAGCTACACACCAGACGTCTTAAGCCCTTAAACACCTCACCACACGTACGGACAGCCTCTAGGTAAGCGTCCTTGCTGGCATAAACCGAATTAATCTAGACCAACCAACCAGTCAAACACCATAGGATAAAAAAAGAAAATGTATGTGGGAGGCTACTAAGTATAAATAAATTCGCCATTCATCACCATACTTCAGATTTCTCGTGCCCGTACTATTTTAACACCCTTAAAGGCATATGTTATCGGACACACCTTGCATAACATATGATGAGTGTAACAAACTTTTTTTGGAAAATCAAAACAAAAAGGTTGTAATAATTTTTTATTGTTTCATGGCCAAAAAGAAAAAACTCCTCTTACTTTTATACCAATTACTTACAAGTAATTGTGCAAAAGAAAAATAAGTTACATTGACTAAAGAAACTTAATTTAAATGCAATTTTTTTTAACAAAACTTAGGAAAAAAAAAAAAATTTACTTCATATTTAGGATGAATTAAGAATAGAGATTATATGTGATGCTTCTTAGGTCCCGGGGCCGTGTACTGTAGGCGCCACACACCTCTGTCTCACGGGGTTATCTATAAAAGACCATGAAAAGGGGTAAATTTTTTTTTCATAAAAAATGGATATTTTCACTATGAACATTTTTATGACTTTATGGTTTCTATAACATATGGATAATGACTCTGTAAACTTCCTTTGACACTAGACTATGAATTTCAGACCCAAATGATATGCACTAATATAATATAATATCATATAATTTAATATATATATATATATATATATATATATATATATATATATATATATATATATATATATATATATATATATATTTATATATGATATATATAATAAAGTCTTTATGTTCCTTGGCTGGGCAGTTCTTACAGTAGGCTGCAGTAAAGCGTCTTGCTGCCATTACCACCTTGTGACTGCGATCTCGAACTACTTTGCAGAAAGTACTGATGACATTCCTTAGGGACAAGGATAGGGTTGGAGTATTCAGCCTTTGTTATGCCCAAGGTTTCACAAATGCCTTTGCTACTTCTTGCATGAACCTTCTTCTGATGAGAGGTTTGCCACCAGATGCAGATTTGTTCGCACACTAAATTACCCATGCATTGATGACAGCTATATTTATCATTCTGTAGAATATGCACATGGGCCATCGGTGTGCACTTCTACTACATGAATATATGGCGCACATTTGGTCAAAGGCGTTGACGCCACCCTTTGTTGAATTATAATATTCAACAACTTCTGGTTTTCCAGTGTTTCCAAGTGATGATGATAGCAACAACACGTTCTTCTTCTTTTTTGATGATGCAGGAACATAAGAGACCCCAATTGTCGGTTGTGACATTTCTGTTCATATGGTGATAGGGCTCAGTAAGAAGCTTTGTATAGTAAGGCCAAGTGACACGTTACCAGGTCACTTCCTTTCCAAGGTATGGGACAGCAGTAAGCATATACTTTGAAGCGTTGTCACATATCATTACCAGTTTCACTCCATACTTAGCAGGTTTCGTGGGGATGTACATCCTAGAGGGACAGTTGCCCCTAAAACCTAGCAGTTGTTCATCCACTGTCACACATTCTCCTGGTGAGTATAGCCTTTGGCAATTTTCTTTCAATATGTCAAAGATGTTTCTTATGGCTGCAAACTTGTCCACAGCCCTCCTCACCTCCCTTGTTGCTGAGTCATCAAATCACAAGCACCTGTTCAGAAATTCAAACCTTAGCTGACCCATCGCAGTACGGTACAAAGGTGACCCAAGTTCTGGACACCACATCTCCTCGAATGACAAGTGGTTGTCTCTCTGGCAGCCACTAAATATAAGGATCCCCAAGTAGGACAAAAGTTCCTGTCTCCCCACAGGACTGTGCACTGCTGATCTTTTGGCATAATGTGCTGGTTCCATTTCAATCCTGACATTAGTCCACCTAACAATCTCGTCAAGTATGTTGTCCGTAAACAGCAAACGAAAGGCCTTGTCAGGTGTGTCTGCCACTCTTGCTTCAGCTGTGGGGCCTGGGTTGATGTTGAGGATGTCGTGTGCAGGGGTTTTCTGGCTGAGTGACTGTGGACGACAGCTCCACTTGAACCCTGACTTGCTGAACACTGTGGCGGTGTTGAAATTCCCCAAAGGTGGTACATTCCTTTGCCCTCCCCTGTGCCTTTGCCTGACAGTATCTTGGTCTGGGTCTCCTTCCTCTTGAATGGCAGCAGGCTTATCAACATCACTGGTATCACTGTCGATGAAGGGCACAGTCGAGGGTCCTGCTTGTGTGGAAGGTCCAGGTAGGTCAATGGCAGGTGGCATGAGGCAGCATTTTTTACAGGGTGTGGAAGACCATGCCTTTTCCCTCAGTCTGGTAATTCCCCCCTCCTCTGCTTCACTATCACTCGACTCTTCATCAATAGTAGGAAAATATTCTCTGTCGTTGTCACTGTCGTACAGTTCTTCTGCCTCTAGCAGATCTTCTCATCATTGTCCTCAAGAAGTTGACTCATGTTTGATAAGGCACTGGTGTTCACAAGAGTCTCTATCTGTGTGTCGGATAGCTCCTTCCTTTTCCTTTTGCCTTTCCCTCAACTTTTCCCTTTCCTTCCATTATTTCTTTATATTCACTTTAGATTTTTTCACTTTAGTCTTTTATTACACTTATCTTTCAGTCTTTATATAATATTAGTTATCACCTGCAAAAAAAGAAAAAAGCAACAAAAATAATATATTATAAATAGAATAGAGTATATATATACTATATCTAATATATAATATAAATAATATAATATGGTAACATAAGAAACATACTGCAAACGCATTCATGCACGTAAATGTGTCGGATAGCTCCTTCTGCCCCTTTCCTTTTCCTTTTCCTTTTCCTTTTCCTTTCCCTTTTGCCTTTCCCTTAACTTTTCCCCTTCCTTCCATTATTTCTTTATATTCACTTTAGATTTTTTCACTTTAGTCGTTTATAACACTTTTATCTTTCAGTCTTTATGTAATATTAGTTATCGCCTGCAAATAAAAGAAATGAATGTAAGAAAAAAGTAACAAAAATAATATATTATAAATAAAATAGTATATATATACTATATCTAATATATAATATAAATAATATATGGTAACATAAGAAACATACTGCAAACGCATTCATGCACGTAAATATCAAAAAAAGTCATTTGTTACACTCCTAAATTTGTTAAACTTGTATAGCATACGTTGAGTATAATGCACTAAAAACGCCTTCTTTTTAAACTTGTATGGCACACGTGCATCTGTTACACTCCGAAATTAGTTAAACGTGTACAATGAGTATGGTGGATTAAAAACACAAATAACTCCCACAATGGGAGAACGAGTGGGAGCACACTACCTTCTCTCACAAGGGCTAGGCAAAGACTGAACATAGCTGGACTGTCCGGCCAGCTTCATCAAAGGCACACAAGCGACAACATGTTATCCACCGACGCTATCCTGATGGTGGGGGGCGAGGTTGCTATGCCTTTAAGGGTCTCAGTTAAGCCACACAGCAGAGTAATGTGTTCAGAGGACCATAGGTCGTCTAAATTGCAATGTTTTTTAATAGCTGTGTCTTGAACTTACTTGACTAGAGGGTCACCTCTGAGATGAAGTTCAGTTCTTTCACTCGTCTGGTGCCACGTTGTTGGGATAACTGTCCGTTTAGGCATAACTCAGTGCCCACCATTGAAGTTCTTTATGATCCTCTTTCATTTTTAATGTACATTTCTGTACTGTTTGCTAATGCATGCACGCATCTGCTCTGCTCTGATTATCATTAGTACATTCGTATGCTATATTCAGCAAAAATCACAAACATTTAACATCAGTTTTTTGTTTGTTTGTGCGGTCATGTTATCAAATTGTGCATAAAAGCCCAAAAATGCTTCCTCCCATTCCCACCTCATTGCAAGCCAGAAACCACTTTGCCATTAGCCAAGATTTAATATTCTTCTTTAATTCTTATTAAGATATGCGACTTAAGGGAAATTACCCTATAAGTGGAACGTTCTGTATTGTCTCCCCTCTTGTAGACAGGCAAATTGGATCTTTGCCCCAGATGTTATGGAAATCCTGTCTGTCGCCATGCATGTCACGAAGTTCCGCATCCTACTTTATTTAATAAATGTATCGGAGTCTGATGTACGCTTAAGACCTGTCCATTCTCCATAATTATGTGTCGCTCCTCGAAATCTAATAAGGTAAATACAAGAAAAGAAAATTGTGTCTATTATGCATCTGCTGGAACTGACATACTTTATCAGGAAGGAAATACATGGCAGTATTAAATGGCTCAGGTTTTTTTTTTTTGGCCTTAGCTATATACCATCATTCATATCCTGCTTATTTTGTCATTGCTCGAAGGCTCTCCTCATCCATTGCATTCTTTTATAATATTTATTTGGAATTATGTCGGTCTCAATATAGTTTTCAAAATGTCTTTATTCACTGGGCTCAGTGATGGGGCCAATGTTTAAGGATAGAACTGAAAGGGAAAACTACCCTCTTGGTAGAATACAAACATCAGTACAGTTTGTCCCATTTCTCCTCTATGTCTAATTTAACTTACAAGGATAGTGCTATAGAATTTGATATCATCTGATCATCCTTAAAATACTTTTGAAGCAACTAAGATTCCAGCATCAGAATCATATATTTATATATATATATATATATATATATATATATATATATATATATATATATATATATATATATATATATATATATATATATATATATATATATATATATATATATATATATTATAATATAATTTACAAGAAGTACACTGCACAGCACCCTCCCCCACCTAATTTACCCTTTGTTTTATTGGAGAATAAAAGTCACATGGTTTCTGTTTTAAATAAGATTGTATTTGACCTAGAAATCAGAGCAAAGTTATCAACATTTCAATCTGTCCTTCTTTTTACCTGGAATAGATATTGAGATGACACGGATAAAAAGGGCAAGGAGAGGAGACTTAATGCCAAAAGAACTTTCTGTTTAGCCCAACTAAGCTGCTTAAAAACAACCTTTCTAAAGGCAGATTAAGCTGCTGAATTTTCTTACCTTCTGGACCGGGGAAGAGGCAACTGAATCGCTGACCACCTGGCAGATGATACATCATTTGCACACGGGCATGACGCTGCCGGAGCCCTTAAAAAGAAGAGACAGCAGTAGGCAGTTAGTAGTGTGAGGGGCAGGCATATTTCTTGCAGTCGTAATGAGTGGTTCCATTTGTTGAGACATTCATCGCCGCCCTTATCATCCGACTCCAGACTCCAGTCATCCTCGAGGGACAGCGTGCATCGATCAGTGTGAATGTCCCTCGTCATTCTTCGCCAGAGACCCGCTTCCCCTAAGGTAAAGTGCAAGTAAAGTCTTTTCAGTCACGACAGTTTGCCCTTTAGAAAGTTAGGAGTACCAGTATTTCACTTCTGTCCTTGTGCCAGTTAATCCAGTGCCATTTCCAATATCCTGTGTTCAAGTGTAAAGTGGTCATTCATTCATCGAGTCTTTGGCACCCTCAGTGCAAACTCGAGTCATATTCGGTGTTATATTGTTCCTTTACTAGCGTGTTATGTGTAAATCTCTCTTGCAGAGGGACCTATTCGCAGTGGACTCATCTTGGACTGTGCCTTGCCCTTTGTCAAGAATCCAGTAGAAGGATCTTCTGGCGTTGCAAGCCCTTTATCAATTTACTTATCCATTTTCCCTTCAAATGCTTTCTTTTGTAAATAATAATTCTTTAATTTATCCCAAGTTTTCCTTATGAAGTAGAGCCTTCAGCTCCTAAATTCACCCCTTTTTCTTATTTTTTTTTGCGAATTCCCTTTACACAAGTCAGAACTCCAAGGCCAATTAAATAAAGTTTCCGTTATTTATTTGTAAAAAAATACCTTAAACCTAGGGAAATATAATAAATAAGAATATATATATATATATATATATATACACACACACACACACATATAAATATATATATATATATATATATATATATATATATATATATATATATATATATATATATATATATATATATATATATATATAATTTTTTTTTATTTTTCTTCTTGATTTTCAAATATAACTTTACAGTAAATTTTTTCATTTCCCATGTATAAGTAACGTACATTTTGAATGAAGTACTAGTTGTTATATGCATATGTATATATATTATTTATATGAATTTTTTATCACATCAACATGACATTTTATATACAATCATTCGCGCTACTTAGGGGATGCCACCGAAGGGGAAATACTGTATAAGTGATAAATGATTTGATACCTAAGTGACTCGAACACCAAAAGTTCCCATGAACGACTTCCAGTCGGCGTTCTAAACCACTGAGCTGTCAAGAGAGGTGGAAGTTTATGCCAATGCTAACGTCGAGTGCCGGAATTTGTACTTAGCATCGGGATCAACCCACCCTTACCATGACAGCCGATTGGTTCGTTTGGAACCTATAGCTACAGTATTAATGAATTTTTTATCACATCGTCGTATATATATATATATATATATAGTATATATATATATATATATATATATATATATATATATATATATATATATATATATATATATATATATATATATATATATAGTATTATATATATATATATATATATATATATATATATATATATATATATATATATATATATATATATATATATATATATATATGCATATATATATATATATATATATATATATATATATATATTCATATATATATATATAATATATATATAATATATATATATATATATATATATATATAATATTGTAAATAATTGTATTGAATAACATACCTATGAAACTAAAAATAGTCTTGTCTGCATTGTCGAATCAATGAAAAATGAATCAGTATGAGAGTGAACAGAGAAAAATAAATTTATGTACCAAATCTCCGATTAGCGAAAAGTAAACTAAAGATATCTGCTACCTTTCTGAAGTACGAGCAGTGCCCAAGTGAGTAAAATCATCCTTTAGCTTCAACTTCACAAAATTGGCCTCTTATGCATAATTCGAGACAATTGGTCGTTTTGCCAGAGTCATCTGCACTCTCTTGATAAAGCACTGTCTTAATAAAGAGCGCCTGAAATAAATACATCCAACATGAACATGTACTGTAGGAGTGAAGGCTTTGTTTCTCTAACGCATATATAGTACATCAGATTTGCTTCCTCGTGAATATTAAAGAAAATTTATGAACGAATCCTGGTATTGTAGGACTTCGGATGCTTGAAGTGGGACATTATTGCTCTTATTGTCAGAATAATAGGTGATAGTATTATTTTCATTGTTATTATTGGAAGGAATTGCTGTTGCAATAGCATTCAGCCTATTTATCTTATATAAATTTCATCAGAAGATAGATGATGTAACATGTAATAAATTTCCAAAGGACGTGGAATGATATACTGCAGTCATTTCTTATTTATTCACTTTTACATTTGAATTTATAAGCACGAATTACATGTAGGTATTAGAAAAAGAATACAACCGAGTACTGAAAAACCATAGACAGCCTGTAAGCATAAAGGGAATTATTTACTACTCTAGAATTTTTCCAATGGTAAAAAGCGTTTTTGTTTACTATATAATATATATAATATCATCAACAAAACTTAAGATGGGTGCTGATACACCTCCTCCACAATTGCTGCCTATTCACTATATATAATAGTTGCCATGTGTAACTATATACCTCAAATAGCACTTTTAAATTTCTTCAAAGATCCCATCAGTGACTTCTGTTTTAACACAATGTTAAATACTAAAGGTATATATAGTATCATTAGAGATGTAAAGAAATATGAACTTGGCCCCCCCATGCTGGATTTGCTTTATTTAATCTTTTTCGATACTTACACACATGTTATCTACTTTCATTGTAGTCTTAGGGTGACTCTAATAGTTGCTTTTAAATCGTGAATAGTTGATCAAAAGGCATTAGAGTAAGAAATTAGCTTTCATACCCTCAGTAAAGTCTAGACTGCTGAGATAAAATACGGTCTTTATGCTGTCATAAGCAAAAATTGGCTACTCTTCATGGAAGGAAAATAATGAATAATTAGCACTTTTGGATCATTTTCTTATTTCAAATCAATTGAAAGCATTTTTCTGATAAATTTTCATACGTAGTAGCAATGGACTTAAAAATCAGGGTTAGGAGTTCATCGGTCAGTAATACATGGCAGTAATTCCATGCCGTAAACATCAAGAGTAGTAAATTTCATCGACAGACAGTAACAGCAAAAGAAAAAAAAAAAAAGATCCGCCTAGAAAGAATGAATTGTGTGGAGTTCCTCCAGGATGTTAGGCACAGCTTGTCGCTGGAACTCGGTACGTGCAGTATATAAAAGATTTTAATCAGTGTAATATGAATTAGAAATCATCTGGATACTCCTGCGTTGTGTGTATACGATTTTAGAGCCGAAACTTATCATCATTTTTGGTTGTTTTAGAGTATTTGACGAACTGAAAAAATGAAAGGAGTAGAGAAAGACTCATCCCCTTCTTAAAAATGTAAAGTGTATATTTTTTTTCTTCAGTTTCCCGACTTTGTTTCATTCTATTTAGAATATATTTAACTCTCACGCTCTCTTCATTCAGCGGTAGAAAGTGGATAATCTTGTTTCATTTAGAGAAACTTTGATTACCAAGGAAACCCTGTTTCGTGGTTATCACTAGCTAGTATGTTACTAATTAATTTTCTTTTGTTATAATCGACCAAAAATTTAGTGGTAGATCACGACATCACAAAAATTTTCAAGTTCCAAGTGATTTAATAAAAAAAAACAGTCATTCCTAGTTTCAAAATCCGAAAGCTTTGAACCTATCTTAATTTCTTTGTAATATTTTTGAAGTCGTTCTCTAAAGAAAAATATACGAGAAAAAATGTGCAAAGAGAAGAAACAGTTTTAGGCAAACTTTGGAGAAAAATCGTCGAAATCCTTTTCCAAGAACCACTTGGTATACTGTACTTGTTCTCTTTTGTTGCCATCCAGCTTTAGGCATCTTTCATTTGTTTTATCGGAAGAGAGAGAGAGAGAGAGGGAGGGGAAGAGGGGTAATGACAACGCGTAAGTTGTGCTCTGGCAGTAAGTTAAGTAGAGGGTGGTTAATCGAGTTTATTATTAGGATGAATATTGGGCAGGAGACTTAAAATAACCAGGGTTAGCAACCTCATGCCAGTTGTTATCTGGGAATGAAAATTATTATTATCATTATTGTATATATTATATATATATATATATATATATATATATATATATATATATATATATATATATATATATATATATATTGTCACGATGCGTATCAAGTACCTGGTTATTACACAACTAATCTCAAGATTCAAAATATACCTCACTTCAGCCAGATACCTGAACTCTCATAACATTAATTGTTACGACTGAGTACTCTAAAGGTAACAATGATCCTTAAGAAAAAACTTATTTATCAACCACTTGAAAAATCAAACTAAGTCTATCAGAATATGTGTGAGGTATCAAAAATTAAATTAGAAATATTCTAGAGTAGAAGGGCATCACTCCATCAAAAACTCTAACTGTCTCCATGGTCTTAATTCACTTTAGCAAAACTAAAGGAACAAAACATGTTTATCACTTTGCCTTATGCACACAAATCAATCCTATTCACTGGTGATCAATAAATGAAACACTGTTTTTCCTAAAAATGTTAAATACAAAAATTTATTTTTAAATTCAAAGTTTATAACTAAAATTCACAATTAATTAGAATTCACAATCTGAAAAATTTACCATTAATTGAAAATAACACAACACTCAATGAATTCTTGAATTAAATTATGAAACAAATCTAATTCACAAAACTTTTATCAGGAATTTAAATTAATCAAGCAAAATTTAAACTATCAAGAATTACTCAAGATTTAAAAGAAAATCTCAATAAATGAAATCAAGTATGCAATGTTAAATTAAGTATGCAATGTTAAATTACCAAGAAATGTTTACAATGCTATGTAAATAAATGTTACATCACAAACATAAAAAATGTGAAAATATAAAGAAATTGTAAATAGAAAAACACACAAAAATACACATAAGATTTATCAATAATGATTTCACTTGTTCCAAAATTTCCTAACTTATCATACCACAACTTCCTAAGTTATCATACCATGGTATCAATAAGTAAAATTTCACGTTACCTTACACAACTTGTGAAAACCTCTGTAAATCACTTGCTGCAGCTGCGTTACACAATACACACTTTTTTACCAGGCGCTGTTACAACTAAATAACTTTGCTAAATTCAGATCTCAAAAGTTAATGTTAAAAGTGACCACAAAAAATTACGTTAAAAGTAATCTCTTCCTAATTAGGAATGAGAGAGAGAGATGGAACCAAATCGACTGGTCTCAGAAATCAGAATGAAATAGATTTTAGGATTCCAGTAACAGTGAAACAATTACGTGATGTCATTAAAGCATTTTGGGTGCGAGATACAAAAGTTCTAGAAGCAAGGAAGTGACGTCATTAAAGCGTTTTGAACGCATCTTACAAAACATGACGTAATTGATCAGGACACGTATTCTTTCTCTCCAAGTGGCGTACGTGACTTGAACATGCAACAACGTGAAATCACTCGTCTCGAGCCCGTATGGGACGAATCGGCGTTTGTTTTGCAAACGCTGTCATCATTAACCCAAAACAAAGCGTTCCCTCTTATCTCAACTGATGACAACTGAAATGAAACAAGCCCTGGTGGACACACACACGTGTTCACATACTACGCTTTTACCAAGAAAGATATTCGTTCTAAATTACGCTACTATTAAAATTATATTAACAATTCTAAATTACGCTATCAAGTTATTATTAGTTCTTTTGAGATCTGATGCCAAACTAAATATGACACTTTAGCGATCATTATCATTATACATAACTCATGAAAAAAGTAAATATGTCAAAATTATAGGAGGATATACGTATTACAAAGCAACATCATGAAATTCCTCCCCCGAGAAGATTACTTATCCCGGGTTTGAATCCCACGATTCACAACGGGATAAACAATCTGCTATGACATTATCTTTTCCTGAAATGTGTTTAACACTTACATTATACGGTTGCAGGCATAAAGACCACCTGGTCAGTCTCATATTATTATTTTTCATCTTATTGATGAATGAGATTGGGCTGTGATCCGACAACACTAAAATTTCTTCATTCCTAGGTCAGTTCACATACACTTCAAACTTTTTCAATGCTGTGATTAATGCTAATGTTTCTTTTTCGATTGCTGAGTAAGTTTTCTGGTGCTTTTTCAACTTTGAAGACATGAAACATACTGGATGGAAGATTTTGTTGTCATCTTCTTGAAGTAGAACAGCTCCAATTCCACAATCGGATGCATCAACTTGTATCACGAACTTTTTTATTGAAGTCTGGAGCTTGAAGCACTGGTCTTGAAGTTAATATGGCTTTACCCTTCTCAAATGATTCTTGACATTCTGGAGTCCAAACAAACTTTCTTTAGGACTGGTTAAGTCAGTTAAAGGAGCTACTACGGCTGAGAAATTTGGACAGAATCGGCGATAAAATCCAGCCATGCCCAAAAATCTTTGTAGCTGTTTCATTGTAGTAGGAGGGGTAGCCTTACGGATACCTTCTACATTAGCATCAATAGGAGCGAGAAGGCCTTTTCCAACTTCAAATCCTAGATACTGTACAGTTGCCTTTCCAAACTCACTTTTTGTAAGTTGATTGTTAGTCCTGCTTCCTCAAATTTCTTGAACACTTTTCTTAATATCTTCAGATGTTCTTCCCATGTATTAGAATAAATCACAATGTCATCAAGGTATACACCTACTCCTTCTATTGATCCTAGTAGTTGATCCATCACTCGCTGGAATGTTGCAGGTGCATTCATCAGACCAAACGGCAAAACAGTGTATTGATACAGTCCAAAAGGAGTAATGAAAGCTGACAGCAACTTAGCATTCTCATCTAAGGGAATTTGATAATATCCTTTCAACAAGTCTATCTTGAAACAAATTTGGCTTGCCCAATGTTATCAAGTAATTGATCAATAAGAGGCAAGGGATAATTGTCAGCCACACTGATGGAATTCAGTTTCCTATAATCAGTACACATCCTAAATGAGCCATCTGGTTTCTTCACTAACACACAAGGAGAACTATAATGACTTGAACTGGGTTCTGCTAATCCATGCTGCAACAAATATTCAACTTCTTTCTTCAAAACATCTCGATGGAACAGTGATAAGCGATAAACTCTCATTTTAAAAGGTTTTCCATCTTCTCTGATCTTTATCTCATGCTTTGTCAGATTGGTACGCCTAGGTACATCTGCAAAAATTTCAGGGGAACTTTGAATAACTTCACTTAATTCACTACTTTGCTCAACACTCAGATGTTTTAGTTTATCTTCCAAATTTTCTAATATTGAAGAATTGTTCATCTTGTTTTCAGCTCCCAATTCGTAGCCGTCATCGTCCTCTGTAGATGAAGTTGCCTGTGTAATTGAGACTTTCAGTTTTAGTCTCTGAGAAGTAAGGTTTCAAAAGATTCACATGTATCTTCCTTTGTCGTTTTCTTCTTCCTGGTGTTTCAATCACATAAGTTCGGTCACTTAATTTCTCTATTATCCTATAAGGACCTTGAAACTTATTGGTAAGGGGAAATCTTTTCACTGGTAAGAACACTATAACTTGCTGTCCAATATTAAAATTTCTTAGCTTAGTTTTAGCATCATATTTTCTTTTCATTTTTTCTTGACTTATTTTCAAATTTTCTAAAGAGAATTTTCTAATTTCTCTTAGTCTTTTCCTCAAGTTCTTCACATATTCTCCTTGGATTTCCTCTTGATTTTCTTCCCAATTCTCTGCAAGAATCTTCAATGGACCTCTAATGTCTCGACCAAAAATCATTTCATTTGGTGAACATCCCATGCTTTCTTGATAAGCATTCCTAACTTCAAATAACATTAAAAGGGTAAAACAGCATCCCATTCTCTTCCTGATTCATTACAATACTTAGTTAACATACTTTTCAATGTCTGATGGAACCTTTCCAAGGCTCCTTGAGTCTCTGGATGATAAGCAGTTGATAACTGTTGCTTTACTCCTAACAAGTTCATCACATTCTGGAATAATTTTGAAGTAAAGTTCGTTCCTCTATCACTTTGCACAATTTCTGGTATTCCAAACTTGGAGAAAAACTCCACCAACTTCTCAGCAATTACCTTTGTACTTATACTCTTACAGGAATCGCCTCAGGATACCTAGTCACTGGACACATTAATGTTAATAGATATTCATTTCCTTTCTTTGTTTTCGGAAGTGGCCCAACCACATCTATAATTACCTTGCTAAAGGGTTCTCCTCTAACTTCTATGGGATGTAGGGGTGCTTTCTGAATGGTTTCATTCGGTTTTCCAGCTATCTGGCATGTGTGACACACTCTGCAAAATTTGCTAACATCCTTGTGAAGTCCAGGCCAGAAAAAATACTTCATAATCTTCTCAACAGTCTTCCTGATTCCCATATGTCCAGACTCATGCGCTACTGCTACAACTTGTTTCCTTAATGGATATGGAATAAAAATTTGATGATATTCACCCCATTCAGCATTTCCTGGTATATCTGCAGGTCGATGCTTCCTCATTAGCAATCCTTCCTTTAGATAACAACAGGTGGAGGTTTGTTGCATCTCTTCTTGATCAACAACTATGAACAACAGATCAGCCAACGTTGTATCCCTCTTCTGCAGTTTCATTAGCTTCTCTCTAGTCACTTGACCAACTTCAAGGGCTGAATTCTCCATATCTGCTAACTCTGCTTCTGTAGTTTCATTACCATCTTCAGGAACTCTTTGACTACTCAGAGTCTCTTCAATAACAACAGGAACCTCTTCTTCTTGGGAAATCTCTTCATTACTAACACTAGGGAAACTTCACTTTCCTGGAACAGTTCTTCTAATCTTAAAGATCCTTCACTTGATTCTTCTGGTGCAGGTAAATCCTCAGTATTTTCACTTGCAGGCATAGTTCTCTTCATACTCCTGGTAGTTACACAACTTGGAGACAGGTGGGGTTTTTCTTCTCTAAATCAACCGTAGGACTAATTAACGGTTTGTCTGTCACTACAGGACAAGGAACAAATGGTACACCACCAACTTCATTACCCAGTAAAACATGTACACCTTCAACAGCTAGTGAGTCCTTCACAGCAAAATCAACATTTCCTGTCACCAATTCACAGGACAAATGCAAGCGGCATATAGGAGTTACCTCTTCTCCTCCTATACCCTTCAAAATAACTGAATCTCCGGTGAGATTCTTCTCCAGCTGTGGGTGAGCACCACGAACTACCACACTATGGTTACTCCCCGTATCACGTAATACCTTGACTGGTACCTGCAGACTTCCTCCTTGAGTTGTCAGCGCACCTTCATAGATATATGGTTAAAAGCCTCCAAGCTGCTCAGCCACTCACTGCTTGAAGTTACATTTCTACTGGTTGCTAAACACTCTGCTTGTTTAGTCTCAGTCGTTCCCACACTGCTCTTCGTAGTTTGCTTCACCTGGTTACCTTTTAACCACTTGACCAACTGGTTTGGTCTGCTGTTGTGTCTGATAACAATCTCGACTGTAGTGTCCTACTCTTCCACACTTGTAGCAGACAACATTAGTCTTCTGTATCTGTCTTGAGAACAGACTGGATGATGAGGATTTAACATTTAATTGCTGAGGGGTGTTACCTAACTTTGTATTGGCATAGCCACTAAAAGGATTTCCAGTTGTAATGTTCCTGAAACATGGATGAGATCTGAAACCTGTGCTTTGTTGGTTCTGGTACTTGACATTATTATTTCTTTTGCTAGAAATTATATTAAAATCTTCGCTCAATGTAGCAGCTTTGTCAAGATTTTTAACCTCTCTATCTCTTAAATAGGCTCTTATGTGTTCAGGAATTCCTCTAAGATATTGTTCTAGAACTACTAACTCCTCAAGTTCGTCCATAGATTTAACTTTAGCAGCCTCAACCATCGTTTAAAACATCTTCTTACTTTGTAAGCATAATCCAAGAAAGTTATCTTGTCATCCTTTCTCAAAGATCTGAATCTTTCATTATAATATTCAGGGTCATCTGGTAAACTTGTAGCACATTGTGTTTTCAGTACCTTGTACTCTTTACACTGATCAGCTGATAAGGCTAAATAGGCACTTCTTCCTTTACCAATGAGAACACTCTGTAACAAGACCGACCATTTATCCTCTGGCCATCCCATACCTGAAGCCACTTTTTCAAAGTGATCAAAAAACTCATCTGGAGCTTCTTCTGTAAATTTTGGAATTAATTTCTGCACTCTTACTACATCAAATACAGGGTCTGAATTACCTTGAGTAGGGTTAGACGGTGTTACAGGTAATGTGGATCGAGCTTTTATTAACTCCATCTCCCTTTCATGTCTTGCTCTTTCTCTTTCTTCTTCTGCTGCTTTTTCTTCTTCTCTTTCCTTTCTTTCTCTTTTCTCTCTATCTTCTCTTTCTCTTTCTGCTTGCATTTTCTCTCTTTCAGCCTGTATCCTCAGCTTAATCAAATTTTCTTCTGCTTCTATACGTCTAAGTTCTGCTTCTGCATCACTTTTCTCTTTCTTTTGCTCATGTTTATCTGTAAATTCTGCCTCAGCTGCATTCAGTAATTCTTGTACTCTCCTAACTCTTCATCTACTTTACCAGAGTCCATCAATGCTTGGATTGCAATATATTTGATTTGTGCCTTAATCATACCACTAGACACATTACCCCCACATGCTACTGCTAAAGCAATCCACTGTGCCTTAGTCAGGTTGGATTCAGATAACTCTTGGATGGAAGGAGCTGCTAAAACCTCTGAACATTGAACAGAGCCATATTCTCTAAGTTACTCAACTAAATAATTTACAATACAAGGCAAAAAAATAACTATGTGGTCACTCTCCTATCAAAATATATCCCTAACACCACCAGTATAAACCATAAACCAGTGATATTTTGTTTTGTTCCACGGGTCTCTGGGCACCAAACAATATAATGTCACGATGCGTATCAAGTACCTGGTTATTACACAACTAATCTCAAGATTCAAAAATATACCTCACTTCAGCCAGATACCTGAACTCTCATAACATTAATTGTTACGACTGAGTACTCTAAAGGTAACAGTGATCCCTTAAGAAAAAACTTATTTATCAACCACTTGAAAAATCAAACTAAGTCTATCAGAATATGTGTGAGGTATCAAAAATTAAATTAGAAATATTCTAGAGTAGAAGGGCATCACTCCATCAAAAAACTCTAACTGTCTCCATGGTCTTAATTCACTTTAGCAAAACTAAAGGAACAAAACATGTTTATCACTTTGCCTTATGCACACACAATCAATCCTATTCACTGGTGATCAATAAATGAAACACTGTTTTCCTAAAAAGGTTAAATACAAAAATTTATTTTTAAATTCAAAGTTTATAACTAAAATTCACAATTAATTAGAATTCACAATTTGAAAAATTTACCATTAATTGAAAATAACACAACACTCAATGAATTCTTGAATTAAATTATGAAACAAATCTAATTCACAAAAACTTTATCAGGAATTTAAATTAATCAAGCAAAATTTAAACTATCAAGAATTACTCAAGATTTAAAAAGAAAATCTCAATAAATGAAATCAAGTATGCAATGTTAAATTAAGTATGCAATGTTAAATTACCAAGAAATGTTTACAATGCTATGTAAATAAATGTTACATCACAAACATAAAAAATGTGAAAATATAAAGAAATTGTAAATAGAAAACACACAAAAATACACATAAGATTTATCAATAATGATTTCACTTGTTCAAAATTTCCTAACTTATCATACCACAACTTCCTAACTTATCATACCATGGTATCAATAAGTAAAATTTCACGTTACCTTACACAAACTTGTGAAAACCTCTGTAAATCACTTGCTGCAGCTGCGTTACACAATACACACTTTTTTACCAGGCGCCGTTACGAACTAAATAACTTTGCTAAATTCAGATCTCAAAAGTTAATGTTAAAAGTGACCACAAAAAATTACATTAAAAGTAATCTCTTCCTAATTAGGAATGAGAGAGAGATGGAACCAAATCGACTGGTCTCAGAAATCAGAATGAAATAGATTTTAGGATTCCAGTAACAATGAAACAATTACGTGATGTCATTAAAGCATTTTGGGTGCGAGATACAAAAGTTCTAGAAGGAAGGAAGTGACGTCATCCCAAAAAACGTTTTGAACGCATCTTACAAAACATGACGTAATTGATCAGGACACGTATTCTTTCTCTCCAAGTGGCGAACGTGACTCGAACAACGCATGTAACAACATGAAATCACTCGTCTCGAGCCCGTATGGGACGAATCGGCGTTTGTTTTCAAAGGCTGTCAT
>NW_027100725.1:709980-759980 GCF_040412425.1 Macrobrachium rosenbergii
TTAAATCTTCAATCCGAGGAAGAGGGAAACTGTCACTCTTGGTTACCTGATTAACCCTACGGTAGTCAACACACATTCTATAGTCACCGTCAGGTTTCTTTACCAGAACTATAGGAGAACTCCACGGACTTGAGCTGGGTTGAATAAGATCATGGTCCAGCATATACTGCACCTCCTTCAACTACTTTGGCTTTTTCTGTTCAAGCGTAAGGAGCCTGAATTACTGGACAAGCATCACCTACTTCAAGCCATGAAGTAAGCCTTGGAGTCTCTCTAAACACTTCTGGAAAAGACTTTATCAAACATAACACGTCTTTCTTGTGGACTTCATCCAGATGCTCCAGCAAAACATTAGCCTTATTAAAAATCTCAACATTAGTTTTTAAATTCTCTACAGATACATGGTTATCAATATTCATTATCAGGATCATCAACCTTAGAAAATACAGTAGCTAGAGGACATGGTATTTCATAAACAATATTTAAAGGATCTGGATTTCTACCTTCATATTTCTTTAATCTATTAATGTGAAAAATTCTACTAACTTCTCCCAGACAGCTTTTGACGTTACTTTCCTAAGAGGGAAAGCCTCTGGGAACCGAGAAGCTCTATCCATCACCGTTAATAAATACATATATCCCGATTGGGTTCTAGGTAAAGGACCAACAACATCAATGACAATCTCTGCAAAAGGTTCACCAATTGCAGGGATGGGTTTTAACGGAGCCTTGCGCAATACCTGATTGGGTTTACCCATGACCTGGCACGTCTCACAAGTTCGCAAGAACTGCTTAATACACCTTCTCATATTAGGCCACCAAAATAGCTTGGTTAATCTCTTAAAAGTTTTTGTTACCCCAAAATGTCCTGAGAAAGGATCCTCATGAGCCGACTGCAGCAATTCGTCTCTGAATTGTTTAGGAACTAAAATCTGCTTATGGTACTCAGAGGATTCCATAAGAGCAGAACGGCTTAATCTACACAATAATCCTCTCTCTGATACAAAACATGGCTTAGAAAAACATCATCCCCCAGTTATTTCCACATCAAATTCATCATGCTGAGCTCTTATAAAATCAGCCCTATTCCATGCTCTAACTACCTTACTACTATCACTACTTCCTACAGACTCGAGCCTTCCTACTGCTACATCTACTTGTACAGGGTCTAAATGTAAATCCTCCTCCGTCCATCAAGAGGTTACGCCCTTTTTTCTGGGAACGAGTAGTTACAGCAATTGGTAATTTATTTAAGGTTAAAATGGGGAACAATTCTCGTCCCCACATTACATAAGTCATTTCCTAGGATACCATCTATCCCAGGAATAGGTAGTTTATCAACAATGGCCAGATTAATACTCTTTACAACACCCGATATGTCAATCTCTCCTTCAACCACAGGAGCGACACAACAGTGTCAGGAAAACCACTTAAAAATAATATAGTTAGCGATCTTCACGTTAAGAGGTAACCTACTTCTCAACAATAAAGATCGAGCAGCACCTGTGTCCTCAAAAATTTTACATCTATAACTTCCTTCTCAAATCTCAGCTTACCTGGCCAAATATACTTATTAAATTACAGTCACATGGGGGGAATCTTTCTCTTTATTACCTTTGTTACCATTTTTCCTCGTTCTCTATAGAATGTTGAGAAGCCTTAACTTGATTCACCAAAGCAATGGGAGTAGTAGCCTGCCTCTGTAGATAACTCTGGCGAGCAAAACACTTAGCCTGGGTATGTCCTATCTTGTTACACCAATAACAGGTTCTACTACTTCCCACACCACTAGTTATAGTAAACTAGAATGAGCATTATCAGTTTTTGCAAAATTCCTATTTACAAAATTACCACTAGGATTACTTTTGGTTGATTTTTTACCTGAAAATTGAATTTGCTTTAGAGTTAGCCTGAAATTAGAATTATTATTAGGACCCTGGAAATTAGAATTATTTTGGTTAAAGAACATTCTCTTTCTACTCTCCCAGTTAACCTTGACCACAGGGAAATTCCCCTGAAGTTCTCAGTACCAACCTTATGGGTCAATATATATTCATCACTCAACTGAGCAATTCTGGGAAAAGAGGTCACCTTCAAGTCTTCTAAATGCACTCTTAAATCTTTAGCACACGATTTTTTAAAATCTTCAATCAATATCAATTCCTTCAAGGCCCAAAGTAGTTACTTGTGACTCTTGAGCCAATCATCAAAATGCTCCTGCTTTACACGAGCAAACTCACAAAAGTCATGTTCGGGGTTTTGTTAAAATTCCTAAACCTCTGCCTGTAGGCCTCTGGAACCAAATCATAAGCTTTTAATATCAAAGCTTTCACTTTCTCATAATCCCTGATACTTGCTCCTCTATGGCATTATAAACCTTCTGAGCCTTGCCCAGCAAGCGACATTGAATCAACACTGTCCAGACCTCCCTAGGCCAAGACAACCTGGAAGCAACCCTTTCAAAAGCCTTAAAGAATTCAGGCACGTTCTCCTCAGTAAAACAAGGTACAAGTTTTAGAGCATCCCCAAACTAAACTTTTCCCGATATCTTCATGGATGGGGGTACTCACAAACTCCTTACCTTGTTGGATCTTGGCCAACTCTAACTTCATGCCAAGCATTGCTCTTTCATGTGCTCTGATTCTCTCCAACTCCTCGAACTCTAACTTCTTTAGCTCCAACATGCTCTGGAAATCCTTTACTAGTGGCTCATTTTCCACTTTGGCCGAACGAGTAGGAACAGCCGGACAAACGTTATAAGTCTGAGGAACCCGCTCAGTCTGACTATTATCAGGCAGACTGCCGTACCCTTCAAAAATCACCCCACAGTGGGACGGATCCTGAAAAAGACTCAATCCCAGAGCCCCTTCTACATCAGACTCACTCATGCTTTCACTAATTAATTCATCAGCAGTTTGTTTAAGCTCACTCAGCCTATTCTTTACTAACTTATATACATCCTTTTTCAATTCCCTATTTGTTAAAGAAATGCCTAACGACCTAGCACAAGCTTTCAAATTTTCTTTAGTCAAAGCACTCAAATACCTAACGCAATCCTCAGAAGCTAAATATTCAACGGGGTTAAACTCTACATCAGCCATAGTGAAAAGGAAAAGAAGGAAGGTGATGAGGCACAACAAAAATAAATATTGATTAATCTCACCCAGAGCACAGTCTGACAACTCGCACCACCGATTGTGTTTGTCCTGGATCCTGTCACGGTCGCCAATTTTGTTACGTACTCCCTCTAGGAGGAAGCCGTAACGGGTTCTTTTATTTTAATATCAAATCCAGTGACAAAAACAAATCAGTAGGTGTGAGGAAAAACCAGAAAGACACATAGGCAAAAATTTCACAATATTTATTACACAATAAATGCACAAACACTGATGGCTCACAAAAAGTAATAAATTGATAAAGTACAAAATACCATCAAATAACTCCAAGAGTCACCTATAACTAAAGCTAAACCCTACTCATAGTGAAGAAACCAAATCTTAATCTTAATAAGGGACCCAAAAATTACCCACCACGCTAACCTATTGCTAAATAGAAAGGAAAGAAGTGGAAGGACATACAAAAAGAAATAATAATCCTACCTAAGATATAAAAATCTAAACCTTAATATTAATCTATACACTCATGACACTCAGTCTCACATTATACCTTGGACAGTTTTCATAACAAATAAATATACCATGAAACACACACTTGAAGATTATAATTACACCAAGTTTAAGGTGTAGCTGAAGACACAATGTTTTGGTACGTTGACACAGACCAGTACTAATGCAGACGAGTCTATATACCGCTCAACAAATACTGCCACAGAACGTCACTCTCATCAGAAGAACTGCACTTCCAAAAACAGTTGGTGGATAATAACTCTTCAGTCTACAGCTCACGCCAAATATACAGAGGATGTTCCTCTTACCTGAGAGAAGACACCCTACTTGCTCCAACAAGGCCACTCTGGTGCTGATACAGTGGATATATCGACGAAAAAGGCTCTCGAGCCCAGATCTACGCACAACTGCCAACGTCAAGATTAAGCCAGTAGGTCACTTAAATCACAGTTGCACGTCGTACTCCCACATGTAGCTCCATATACAAAACTGCCTTTCACATTAAGAAGCAGCTCAATACCGGCAGATTGTTGTTCACCAAGAACAAGCGAGAAATCTTCACAATAGGAAGATATGTATATATAATCCACAACAGCAGACAGATCAGCAGCTCCAGAGTCTTCAACGGCCTTGAACTAGACTCCCGAGAATACTTTAGGAGAGCCACAAGTCACCTCTCCTTACAACACTCCCAGTCACCATAAAGAAAAATAAACAGAGTTACAAATTTGGCAAGGAAGCAAAAACACTGAGGAAGGCCGCTCTTAAAACTGCACTCAATAGATGGCGCCACAAAAACTTAAGCTTTTCAACCAAAGCAAATTAACCCTACATTTAACCAAAATATAAATTAACATAAAACCAACAGCAAACTTAGTTTTACAAAATTGCAAACAATAGAAAAATTAAAGCCATCAGTGCAAAAAGGCAAAACAAAGAAAATTTACTTTAAAATTACGTTACTGCCTGACAATATTTATTTATATATATATATATATATATATATATATATATATATATATATATATATATATATATATATATATATATTATATATATATGTGTGTGTGTGTGTGTGTGTAGGCGAATATGTTTATTTCTTACGGCTTTTATACAGTTCCCTTACCTACAGTATGTTTTATTGTATAATGAAGAGCAGAATGAAGAGATAATTATACCAACCCTCGTGGGATTTAAGTCGGTAATAGTGAAGGGAAAGAAGGCGTAAAAATTAATCATTCATCTGTGTTTATCTTTCCTCTCTCGAACACTAGACAAAAAAGATGAAGCATCTCATTACTCGTTAATGTTTGGAAAACAAGAGAACAACGTTTTCATTTTTTTCAGTTCCGTTACCTATGAACTATGTTTAGAACTAGATTGTTTGTGAAGGGCAGGAAGATAAATAAGATAGTTTTGAGACATAATATGCATTCCCAAGTTGGTTCTGGTAAACAGGGTTAAAATTACTTTGCTTCGCTCGACAGTAAGACATTTGAAAGTCTCCAGAATTCCAGTTTCAAATTAGACTTTTTTTACTTTTTATTTCATTAATCTTAATGCAAGTATATATGAAGACCTTATCCCTATCCATATATGCTTAATTAATCTTGAGTCTGATGAGCACCCTCGAGAACAGAGAGTAGATGGTCCATGGCTCCTATATTCTTCGTAATTCAGTCTTTCTTTATGAAGACGTGTTATAGACTGGATCCCCGAAGAATTTTGTTTCACTGCTAGACACGTGATAAAGATAGAAAGAAAGAAAACTGCAAAACTAAAAGGAATTTTCATATCAAAATACTCAGACTGTCTTAATTATGGTTTATTCACTTTATTATTTTATAATACTCAAATTTCAAGGAGGTTAAGAGGAACTGCACATAACGATTCCAGAAATTGTAGACAAAAGAGATTTTGAACAGATTTTTGAGTATTGATAATTAGTTGCACGTACTCCTTGAAACGACATCTAATCTACATTTCAAAATGTACATTAACCAAACTTTCATCAAAAAGGTTATCTCCTGTGCCTGTGAACATTATTTTCTTTTATTATTCTAATGTTCTGATGGAATTGGACGGAAATTTAGATTGTTATATAACTCTTTTCATTCATTGCTTGTCTGAAAACAAAAATACCACAGTAAGATGAATAAGCCATCAGCATATTGAAGGCATAAGAAAGGTCATTCCTTTTTAGAAGGCATGGTTTGTTTCAGTTCAGCAGTGAAGGGTTGCCTTAAATATCTTAAAGAACCATTGGAAGTTGCACAAGTAATATGTAATTTTTGCGCCCCCGCCCCCTTCTCCAAAGAAAAAAAATT
Organism: Macrobrachium rosenbergii; assembly: GCF_040412425.1. Classification (NCBI taxonomy): domain Eukaryota; kingdom Metazoa; phylum Arthropoda; class Malacostraca; order Decapoda; family Palaemonidae; genus Macrobrachium; species Macrobrachium rosenbergii. The sequence goes on from NW_027100725.1 coordinate 715,934, forward strand.
CTAATCCTTATTGATCCTTCCGCCAGATCAATCATACGGCCTTCGGGTAGTCTGTCATTCATGAACTAGTCTTTTTAATACTTCCGGGTATTGGCTGGAACGTCCTGGGTCGAAGATTTATCTTTGTCTCTTCCGCTGTCATATGATGAAATAGATATTGATGAATCAGTCGGAAATCGTTATTATCGGAAGATCTTAAATGACTTGGGTTTTTTCAGTGGAATCTTATAAAAGACAAACTTTAGTAATATTACGATAAAATGATTCATTGACTCAAGGAAAGAACGTCCGAATGAAGATATTAGTAATAATTTTATGGTAATTTCATTTGATGATTAAAAGGAAAGCAAAAGTTATTAATTATCGTTACAGTGCAGTTACTTAGGATTGGCTGTTTTGGATACTATTAATAAAATATGTAGATCTTGTAGAAATATTCAGTAAGGAATTTTTTCATTGTCATATAATCCATCTTGTTTTATATATATATATATATATATATATATATATATATATATATATATATATATATATATATATATATATAATATATATATATATATATATATATATATATATATATATATATATATATATATATATATATATATATATATATATATAGAAATAAATATTCAAAATTATTGCCAGTGAGAACTAATATTAGATTATTGTTTATGAATTTGCTTGGTTTTATTTACATTTATATACTGCCGTTCAGGTCTTACTTGCAAATATATGTAAAGTGAGTAATACTTGTAAATAAGTAGACAAAAAAAAAAGTCTTCGATACAAATGCTTATTTTTGGCAAGTATATACTCGTACCATTTATATACATAATATAAAAAACTGCTTTTTCGAAGGAATAAAATGAAAAATAGTATGCTCCGAAATAGTAAACTAATAGGAAACCTCAATTTGTTAATTAACAGCATATTCACGAATATTCCCGAATATCTTCAAACCCTTGGCCTCATTTGTAACCTGTATTAGGAAGGCCACCTGACGGAATTCGCCCTTCAACGAAAAAATGCCATCTATCGTTTTATAAAGAAGCATAGAAAAAGTATTTCTTTGAGCATTTTTTTTTATTCTCTCTCTCTCTCTCTCTCTCTCTCTCTCTCTCTCTCTCTGTTAAGCTCTTCGTTGGAAAATTCGGTAGAGCTGTAGACTGGAACTCGCCAGGCCCGAATTCGAGTCCCCGTCCGGCTGATGAAGAGTTAGAGAATTTATTTCTGGTGATAGAAATTCATTTCTCGCTATAATGTGGTTCGGATTCCACAATAAGCTGTAGGTCCCGTTGCTAAGTAACCAATTAGTTCTTAGCCACGTAAAATAAGTCTAATCCTTCAGCCAGCCCTCTCTAGGAGAGCTGTTAATCAGCTCAGTGGTCTGGTAAAACTAGGGGAAATTAAAATAACTTAACTCTCTCTCTCTCTCTCTCTCTCTCTCTCTCTCTCTCTCTCTCTCTCTCTCTCTCTCTCTCTCTCTCTCTGCGTGAGTGTAAATGTCCTAAATGAATGAAGTATTCCTATTTAATGTAAGACTAGGGAATCACTCGGTATAATAATGAACAGAACACCAACGAATTTGATATTCTTTGAACCCGTTGCAAAAATGTTTATCGTATAACCATTTAGCCCTTCAAGTACAGGGTAGAAATATGAAGAAAATCCCTGTTTAGACTCATGTCCCATATCCGCTTAAAGGGATTCAATAGATGGCCTATTTGTTTGGCCATTAAGCTCCATTAAACAAAAGGTAGACATTTCCGGAGTAAAATGTTAGCGCCCAATAATTTCAGTTGTTCGAGAGAGAGAGAGAGAGAGGATTATTTAGCATTATTCCGAAGTATTCTACTCTGCTTTTGTGAAACAGCCCAACAGGCAAGGAGACCTACGTTTACCCCCGAGTGTTGTTTTGAATATAGTGTGAGGTGTACACATTTTATGGAAATGTCAACTCACATTGGTTGCATTAGGTTTCTGGGTTTCACATATAAGTGAATCAATTTATTAGACCACGCTAACAGCTCGTTTATAAAATAAACCTTACTGAATTTGAGCGTTTGCGTAATTTGTTCGTTTCGTTGATGGTGCTTTTGCAATAACTTGTGCTTCAAAATGGCTCCACCGTTGGGTATACGAATGTATTTCTTTCAAACTCCCACAGAAACAATTTGCAGTGGATTATAAAGATGAAGGAAATACGATGTAATGCACAATCTTACTGCTAATGCAGTCTTTAACTTTCTGGAAGCTTCAAGGGAAAATGAAACTAGGATAACTTAGATGGTGCACAGTCATAAATTTGATTACCACGAGAATTCTAAGTATGCAAAATATCTAGATAAAACCTTACTCCTGAACAGCTTCGCATTAATTTTAAATCTCTCTCTCTCTCTCTCTCTCTCTCTCTCTCTCTCTCTCTCTCTCTCTCTCTCACACACACACACACACACACACACACACACACACACACACACACACACACACACACACACACACCTTGTGATTGCCTGACCATTTATCTATCACAATAATCGTCCTCACTATATGAATGAACAGATGTATACTAGAATAAGAAGCAGTCACCATCAAATTGAGATGTTCTTTACCTTTTAAAAATGTTTTCCCTGATGCAAAACTGTTTAGGGAGAAAAATAAACGAAATCTCTTGATAGACTAATGGTCAATATCCTTTCTGTAAGGAGAAACCAATAAGGCATCAAATTTCTCCCATGATAGTCCCTTTAACAAAAGATAAATATTACCGAAGTACTCAGCTAACATACGTTATTTCCTGCTATATGGGCAAAGGAGGGAAAACAGAGAGAGAGAGAGAGAGAGAAACTCTTCAGTCATCTAAGTAATATTTTGATGAGAGCCGCTCGTTATGGATGAAAAATACAAATATTTCGTGCCAGGAAAGAGTATATTTTCGTTTTTCTTTGGCGTGTGAGTGTACTGTATGTGTGTTATCTCAAAATAAAATATTGAGTCTGCTGGTAACTGTCTCTAAAACCTGTGTTTGATGATCTCTCATCATCACAAGAATTCAGCAATTTCAATGAAAAGAATCCTTAAAAATAGTTTGTATAATGCTCTGTGTATTCAGACAATTTGCAGAAGAGGGTTAAGAATTGGCAATAAATTAAGATGCACACCGACGATTTGTTACATTGCGCCTGATATGAAAATAAGTCTCTTTCTGCCTTCTGAAGTATATATAAGCGAAATATGTTATTTTTCGTTAATTTTTTCCTTTGAACGGGTGACCAAGAAGATCAATAGAATACTTTACAGTTACCAGGATTATGACGAAAACAATGGAGCTTTTCGAGAATGTATTTTCCAAATATTATATAGTTCATGAAACATCAATAGGATCATTTCAAATCATTATATTACAAATATTTAGCCGTCAAGTAAAAGAGAAAAAATTTGCTTTCCTACGAGAGGCTTTCTGAAATGATAAAAAGCAGACGAAGAACTCTGAAGGTGAATACAGAAGGCACTGAATTACACTCCCACTCACTGGTGAAAGAATCGATTATCGTTACGTTTTATTAACAATACTTACGAACAATATTTACGAACCGTGGTTCATTGATCTACATTATAATTTATCTTGAAATAAAGCTCTGATAACCACCTCTCACTCTCTCAGTTTATATCTGTACATCCACGCTGTGAGATTTTAGCCTTGGGAAAAATACATTCAGCTAAGTTTCTTGGTGAGAGGAATTTACACTTTTCGAGCAATTAGTCTCTTTACGGAGTAAATGCTGAAATGTGTTATTATACAGATAACGAATGTACTGGTTTCTTGCCTCTTTTAGGATGTAGTATACTTTTATTTTTTATTACTTTTCTCTCCTTTTTCTTCAAGCCTACACCCCATAAGATATATCATGTTGCAAAACATATCCTTAAAATCATATATTAAAATGAACAAAACTTCATTTTTAGATGCATCTAGTAGAAATTACCAGTTACTTAAATACAGTTATCTTTCCTGAGAATATTATCCGGTCGTGTGACTTCTGGTATGAAAACAACTCGGGTAATTTCTGGTATGAGGCACAATAGGAAAAGACATTTTCAGTCGTTCCAATTTTGATGTTCTTGAAGAACTGTAATTTAATTAATAAAATATAAAAATAAGTAAATAATAAAAGTACGAAACCCCTTTTGACACTTGTTGAATTTAAAAAGAAAGGGCAAAATTTTAAACTTTTGCTTAATTTATATTCTGAATTTTAATATACCATTTTAATATGTATGTAAGGAAGTCTGAGTAAATGTATTTATTGTATGACAGGATGTGCCTATGTGCAGTTTTTAATTTCATTTTAATTCATTCATCATTGTACCGAATGATCAATTGGGTCCTAGCGCTTGACCTCAGGCCTGGACCTAGTATTTTAATCAAGTCCTTCGGGCCAGCCCTATGAGAGCTGAAAGCCAGCTCAGTGGTCTGGTTAAACTACTTTAATAATAATAATAATAATAATAGGAAAAGAGAGCCTTCAACTGACTGAGGAAAGAAGCCAGCTGAATATGCTAGTCCTGAGGTCCAATAGATGGCATAAGTTTGCGCTTTTCACAACTTGGGGGATTTCATTTTGACAAAAGGGGAGGAAATTTGTCAGATTTCCTCATTAATTGTCACTATAGCTACTGTAGATGTGTCCATTGGATTATACCAACAAAAAACGTGGAATAAATGTTTCATATACGTATAATCATTTATGGAAATCGTCTCGTTTTTTACATTATTCATAAAAGTTGACGTCGGAGAGATAGACACTAAAGTTAATGATAACAGAAAAAACTCAACCGTTTTGTTTTTGAACGCGTTCATGCGATCTTTGTGGATGTGATACTTGTGGTGTGATTACTGATTTTCAGGTTTAATGAAAGTCATGAATCTACTACTACATAACAGAGAGAGAGAGAGAGAGAGAGAAGAGAGAGAGAAGAGAGAGAAGGCTTTCCGGATTTTGAATTTAGATTAAAAGACATTTGAAGACTTATCAAGGCTTTCCGGATTTTGAATTTAGATTAAATGACGTACATTTGTTTATTGTCCAGATTTTCTCCCCTATTTCAGCTCTTAGACCTAAGAAAAATTTCTAATAACTGAATAGAATGAACCTAACCTGTCAAACGCTTTTAAATGCACCTAAAATGAAATTCCAAATTAAACACAAAACGGGAAATGAGAAAGAGGGTAAAAGTGAAGCCCTGATCTTAACAAGGTCAACAACAGAAGCTGGCCTTGATTTCTGTGAGGCCTGGAGAAAGAGGTTCAGTAAAATCATCGGTGACAATTTCATCTCCAAAGAGGAGGAAATTGTCTCTGCTGTTTTATTATCGTTTCACAAAAGTTTTCTCTCCCTGGTCTATGGTGAAAGGAAACGTGGACAATTGTCTTCGCGGCTTCATTAAATTTTTCGGGGAGAAGATGACAGTGGTAAAAGGGTGGCATGTATATCAGTGTTTCGGATTTAACCAGTAAAAAATGAAGATGTATTTAGCGGATAAGTGAATATTTGATAAAAATAAAATTATTGTTTATTACATCAGACAATTTACAATTCAGTTAACAGCTTACAGTACCAACATATAATGAACATGTGAGGAACAATTCTCATCTCAGTAGAACTAGTTAGGAAATTAATTTTTTTTATTTTCTATTAAAGATGCCAGATACAAAGCCAAGTATCTCAAAGAAAGCATACAGTATTCTGACTATCTAATGAATGGTTCCACTCGAGCGTGAGATCAATTATTACCTGTTCTAGTTCTTCCAGTTTCTAATCTTGAATCAGGGCGTTGTGATTGGAAGCATTTTCATAAAGTCATCTGTGAACCCCCCCCTCTCTCTCTCTCTCTCTCTCTCTCTCTCTCTCTCTCTCTCTCTCTCTCTCTCTCTCTCTCTCTCTCTCTCAGATATCATACTGTCTTAGGCAGAAAATATTACAAAGAAATGAAAAATTCTTGTAATAAACATCTTATCAATTAGGCATAACAATAGAAAGAAGTCATCAGTTATTTTATAATATTATATATATATATATATATATATATATATATATATATATATATATATATATATATATATGTATATATATATATATATATATATATATATATATATATATATATATATATATATATATATATATATATATATATATATATATATATATATATATATATATATATATATGAGAGAGAGAGAGAGATGCATATATATAATAAAATGACACATTTATGCACATATATGTATGTGTATATATATATATATATATATATATATATATATATATATATATATATATATATAGAGAGAGAGAGAGAGAGAGAGAGAGAGAGAGAGAGAGAGAGAGATATGATCCAATGTAGTTAGTTGTATTTAACGACTATGCAGCAGCAGTTCCCTGATAAAAGGACCAGCCCACTTCCTATTAAGGTTTACGAATCTTTGATTTCCATCTAAAAATTTTATTTCGATTTTTATCTTCTAACAAAAGTCAGAAGTGTTTGATTTCTGTAACCTGATCTTTCAGGGGAACGAGAACGGAAAAACAGTTTCACCAATATAGAATTTTATTGCCAGTTTGACTTCGCTTGGGTATGAAGAAAAAAATATATATTTTCGATTTAGTACTAATCTACCTTTTTGTCATTAAAACAGCTTGCAACAATAATTAGAGTTTTAGAAGAATAAAGAATATTTTATCAGCCTTCACGTGAAGAGTAAAAAAATAATTTATGATAGGAACACTTTTTATTTTAAGAATGATTTCATGTTACATTTTATTAACTGGACTTACGAGTCGGTTACTCGGGGTTGTTGAGCCAACAGTGGTGACACATTTGGCCGTTTTATGTCAGGTGATGGTCAGACAGTCAATATTCTCAAGACTTGGTTTCTGCCATAGCATATAAAACATGCAGTCCCCAGATTTAGAATTCATATCCCAAACTCTGAATACTCATTCCAGCTTCCTTTCCTGTTTCATTTTTTTTTTTTTTTTTTACTTTTTGGATCTTTTAAACCGTATTGGTTTGTATTATTTATTAGATATCCTGCTTGTTATGTATGTTATTTATCTACATCTGTCCATCTAGTTATTGGGAATGTTATTTTGCTTATTCAAATTGTTAATTGTTTATATTCATCTATCCACTTATTGTGAAATTATTATTTTGCATGGAGGTGCATTAGCTAAAAATCTACATTGTTGAAATAGATTTTCCCTGCTCGTTCCCCCAAAGAATCAGGTTACGAAAATCAAATACTACTGCTTTTTGTTACGTCATAAAAATCGAAAACCAATATTTAGATACAAATGAAAGACTCGTGGGCGTAGATAAGACGCGGGCTGGTCTTTTTAACAGGGAACTGTTGTATAGTTCATGAAATATAACAAGCTTCATTTGATCAAGTTTAATCTCTCTCTCTCTCTCTCTCTCTCTCTCTCTCTCTCTCTCTCTCTCTCTCTCTCTCTCTCTCTCTATATATATATATATATATATATATATAAATGTATATATATATATATATGAATGAATGTATGCATATATGTATGTATGTGTGTACGTGAGTGCATGCATGTGTGTGTGTGTATGTTCCAGCATAACTCTGAAACACATTGTGCAATTTCATTTAAACTTGGTATGCATCCATCTTCTTCTTTTAATGTGCTTGTTTTCCCATTTGTATGGGGTAAGCACGATGCCTTCTTTTGAAGGACTTTGATTTGGCTTTGGGGTAGACTGTAGTCTTGATCGGCTGCCCTGCCTGTCATCACTTAGACCCCAGTAGTGCATGTACATGTATTGTACCAGTCACCAGTGCCCTTTCTCCCAGCAGCGAGGAGTCATTGCGCGGTTTAGGTCGACAGTCGAGACGTGTGAGGTGTGGTATACATATGACTTACGATCTGGAAACGAACACTGTGGGGGCAAGACATCACTAGCACCCAAGGGCACCAAAGGGTATGGGAGTGGGAAGGCTTCTGTGAAATGGGGATGGTTCTGCCCATAGACTTAGTAAATAAATAAGCTCTGCAAATTTATCATACCTCATTTCGGTATACATATGACTTACCACCTGGAAAAGAATACTAGGGAGTAAGACATTAATGGTACCAAAGGGGTGGGAACGGGGTGACTTGTAAAAATAATTGAAAACGACAGATGTTAGTGTCTAATATAGTTTTCAAGGTCGCTGAGATGAATGGTGACATGCCCGATGCCCTTTAAGTCCAAGTTCAGCCATGATAGGAAGGTGGGGGTGATCAGGGGTGAAAAAATAAAATGTCAAACTATCTTAACAGGAGAGAGAGAGAGAGGTTGTTAGGGAGGAGACAGAGAGAGAGAGGGTTCATTGGTTTTCATTCAGAGTTTTCCCCAGCAGTGTCGGGTTGGTTGGTCATATTTATATGTATAATATATATTTATATATATATATATATATATATATATATATATATATATATATATAATATTACACACAGGTGGAAAGAGAGAGAGAGAGAGAGAGAGAGAGAGAGAGAGAGAGAGAGAGAGATGCCATGCAAGAAGCTTTGATGAATAAGAAGCTATTTTACAGATAACTGAATGCAGAGAAAAAGGCTAATTAACATGGAGATCAGAATGAAAGATGCAAATAAAAAAATGTTCTCTGAAGTGACTGCGTTGGTAGTTGGAGTGGGCATATGGGAAACACAGAAGAGAGATGGTGTGGAGTGACGCAAAAGCGGAAAGTGTTAGGGCACGTTCGAGAATGTTTGTGAAAAGGGCAGGGTTAAAAATCAAAAGACAATGTAGAGTTGACTGAACTCTAAGTTTTTTTTTTTTTTTTAACGTTAGTTTAACCAGACCACTGAGTTAATATCAACTCTCCTAGGGCTGGCCCGAAGGATTAGACAAGCTATTTAAACTCTCTAAAGAATTTAATTATAACTAGTGACTTATGTTAATCTAAGAATTAATTAAGTTAATTAGGAATATATTATAAATTATTCTATGAATCTTATATTTTAAGTTAATTAGGAATATATTATAAATTATTCTATGAATCTTATATTTTATCATATAAATGATTAAATTTAAGGAATTTTAAAATATTAAAAAGTGAAAATTTTTCATTTTCTGACAGTATATCTTTAACGGAATATCTTCTAAATGAAATGTCTCTTTGGATTCTATATTTTGGACATACCTTTAAAATATGCTTTACTGTTATTTGTACATTACATACTCGTATTTCGCACATAGGTATAGGGGCATGGGGGTTACTCATCAGGTAACCATGTGTCAGTTTAGTGTGACCATTTCTTAGCGTGTCAGCATTACTGAAAACCTGCGGCAATTCTGATAAGATGGTGGCCACGGGTCTACAGTTTCTTTTATTTCTCTTAATTTATTGTTAAGATTGCTTTCCCTCCAGTTATTTTGCCATTTCTTCTTAATCACCACTTTACTGTATCTAATATAATCTTCTAATGGTAATAATTCTGCTGATATTGGGAGTGTTCTAGCCTCTTTTGCATAGGTGTCAGCTTTTTCCTTGCCTTCTAATCCTATGTGAGATGGTATCAACATAGAGTAACAGATATCTTTTGCATTTTCATTTCATGTAATGTATGTCTAATTTCATTTACAATTTTATTTTTTGGAGTATAAGAGTGTATTGCATTTATTGAACTTAGTGAATTGCTAAAGATGGTTACTTCGTTAAACTGGTTTTCATATATAGTTGTTAATGCTGTTTTTATTGCTAGTAATTCAGCAGTGAACACTGATGCTTTGTTATGTAAAGAGGCTTGGCTCTTTATATGTTTCCGTAAACAGCGAGTCCAACTCCCATATCATCTTTGGAACCATCAGTACATAAATGATTATTACTGTGTACCTTGATATGTTCCAGAGCATACAGTTTCATAGCAAGTGGGTTATTCAGTTTATTAACTGGTATTGTACATAGTTTGTTACATATCTGGGGAGCACTTATCATCCATGGAGGCATTATTTTGTTAAAATTGTAAAATCTAATATTATAAAGATCATTGTTAATAAATAATCTATTAGCTCTAATAGGGAAGGATGGGGTAATTTTTGTATTCCAGAAACAATCTGGTTTTTAAATAAATCTTTGGTTTTTGCTGGACTATTTATAATTTTAAAACCTCTGCACATCGTTGTTGTTTTGAATTTATAAGATAGTGGCATTTCTCCACTTTCTACAATCAAGGATTGGACTGGTGATGATTTGAATGCTCCGGTGGCTAACCGAATCCCAAGATGATGAACTGGATCTAGCATTTTGAGAATAGTCTCACTAGCAGAACTATAAATTGGACTGCCATATTCTAATATTGGTAGAACTGTAGCCTTATAAAGTTTCAATAAAATATCTCTGTCAGCACCCCATGAAGTGTGAGCTAATTTTTTTAATATATTTAAAGATTTTAAGGCCTTTGCTTTGGTATGTCTTACATGGGCCTTCCAGTTCAAATGATTGTCAAAAATATAGGCCTAAGAGTTTGACTTCTGGATAAAATTGGATGGGAGTGTTATTCATGGTAAGAACTATATCTTCGTTTCTGAGCCAACGTTTATCCCTATAAAATGCTATTGCTTGTGTTTTTTCATCAGAAAATTTAAATCCAACAGATAATGCCCATTGTTCAATTTTATTTATGGAGATATTTAAGATTCTTTGGATGTGGCACAAGTTGCTTGAAGTGTAAAAAATGGCAAAATCATCAACATATAAGCTGTTGTTTACATCTTTTGGAAGTGTTTTAACTATATTATTGATAGCTAGTGCAAATAATGTGCTGCTTAGTACGCTTCCTTGACGGATACCTTCTTTTATTTCAAATGTTTGAAATGTAAGATAGTGATATAATATGGTCAAAGCGTGACTGGGTTTCTAGCCAGTGTTTATGAGTAATGTCTGAATATCGGAATGTTCCTAGAAAAAGGGTGAAAGGAATATTGGTCTTTGTACAGAGGTAAAGGTGATAGAGGAGGCTGTAAGGATTATATATAGGCATAACATTTCTCAGCTTGGCAGTGAACGTTGAGATAGTAAGACAAATTACAGGTGACAGAAGGATTGATAAGAACAAACCAATTTGGGTGTGAATCAAGTGTATTTAATTAAACAGGTATCTGGGAAGTTTGTAATTTTAGGGAGGAGCTTTACTTGGCACACATGGATGTAGAGAACCTAATGATAAAATGAATATTTTTTCATAGAAGCACTGTGTGTGTTTAGTGCAAGGAGAGTCCTGAAAACAGCAATTTATTCTTCTTGGTTTTCAGTGTCCTTGCGGATGAGGTGATGCGAAAGGTAGGAGAAATGAAATTCAAGAGAGGTGTCGCTTTATTTTGATTTTTGTATATGATAACGTACTAGAATGATATAGGCATGATCTTATAAAGGTACAATGATGTACTGAGACGTGTTATTCTCACAAATTTGATAAGAAAGTCACTTGACTTTCATCAAAATATTTTACACATAATATTGTTCAAAATGATATTATTTAAAAAAAATACTAAAGATTGAAGAAAATTAATTAAAATACAGTTAATACTGACCATTATCCTTCAGTGATGAGTGAGAAATTCGTAGTTTTTTTAAAGAAATGAGTGTAACATGTTTGCAAAATATCAAATATGCTTCTGTGATATTAAATTACGGTCTCAAATTTACATATATATATATATATATATATATATATATATATATATATATATATATATATATATATATATATATATATATATATATATATATATATATATATATCCATATTATATACATACATACATACATATATATATATATATATATATATATATATATATATATATATATATATATATATATAATTATTCTAAACAATCAAATGCCCTTTATTGAATGCTTTTTTGTAAATTATCACCTATGAGATTTCACCAGTTATTTTCATGAAGAAAATGTTGGGTTGCTTGCTAGGATAGTGTTTTAAGTAAGGAGCAGACACAAGTATGTGCAAACGTCTTCAAAGTATCGTAACATATATTATCTATATTCAGATTATGCGTAAAATCTTTGGAACATCTTTGGACCGTAAGGGATTTTTCGGGGTGTCACGGTGTTACGTGGTATTTAAAGTGTAAAGGAAAATGGAGGAAATGTAGCATTTACTACTGAATATGAACCGAATTTTTTTATGAAGGACAGTAAACAAAGTACTGGTGTTGACAGTAAAAATACATGCAGTATTTATAAGAAAATGAAGTGTTGATTCTAACGAACCATGTCAAAGGCTCTTGATAACATTAATATCTGCACAACTCTGCCGAGATGAAAATTACAATAAAAGCCTTTCCGGACAACACCAAAAAGGGTCACTGAACTCAAACAGGGTGAAGGGAACTCTTCAAAGCAATCAAAGATACCTTGTAAATTCCCCACGCCCACAAGACCTTTCGGAAGTCTAATAAAGTAGGATGTTTTTCACAACTTCAATTTCAGACTGCTTGAGTTTCACTAATATTTAATGGGAAGCCCTCCGGGGAAGTTAAGTTCCGGTCGTTTCCGCAGTGAAACGGCCGTTTCCATTTTATGGGATGAAAGTTTCAAAGTCTAATAAATCTCACATAACGTGTCGTTGGCTGGAATTGCAATGCTTCCAGAACTAGGGGCGATCATGTTTTTACTTTATTTGTAAGATGCTTCGTGGACTATGTGATTGTAATTTATACCGAACCTACATAACTACAATACGACGACGTGATGTATGTAATTTAGAGCAACAGAATTACAATGAAGTAAGAGGAAAAAATATATTAAGATGTAGGCAGCACGATAGACCTGACCGTGTAATGAAGTGCACATCTATAAATTTTATAATCTGCTATTTTTTTCACTACTGTTATGTAGGCCATACCCGAAATTATGATGATGCCAACGTATATAGCAGTGAATGTTTGTTTGCAGTTATATTCATTTACTTATTTCAGTTTCTATATCCTTGTCAGCATATCTTAAAGGATTCCGAAAATTAATAGAGCAAAAAACTATTCCCGATTTATAAAAAAAGGAAAGGTAAATTTTTACGCAAATCCATAACAAATCAAATGAAAATTAGTACGAGAATCTCAGTCAGTCTTTTAATTTGACTAGATTGGCGAGGTTCTATTGGGTTAGAAGTGACTGACATTGCCTGATTTTCGTATGTCCAACACATTTTGTGTTTCTAAACTGGAAATTTTGGCCACGAAACATGTCGAAGATTATTTTGTTTTTATAACAAGTATTTGGAATGTAATTATATTGTTATATTTTATTAAGTTGTCTGCTTAAATCTATACAAATTCGTTCAACGACCCACTTTTACTTGGGTATTTAAATATTTATTTATTAAGCTTTTTCAGGTTCCCTTTCTATCAACCTTTATTTTATAAACAATAAATGAAACACAAACACACACACACATTATATATATATATATATATATATATATATATATATATATATATATATATATATATATATATATATATATATATATATATATATATATATATATATCTGTTATATAAAAATGAATGTTTGTTGGGTGCTATAGAAATCCAAACCGCTTGACACACGGCTTCTATGTCACCCCAGAAAGGTTTATAACTCAAAACCAAACCCCCTCCCCGCGACAGACATACAAACACAGACAAAACAAATGAAATTTTCGTTTTCACGTCACCTTTTCCTTCAGTGCTTTATTCAGACTAGTAAATAACCGTTTGCCTTACATTCCACGCAAAGTGAATGTTTTTGTTTATGATACCTTATTACGTTATTACCATGGGTACAAATTGACCGCTAGATGCTCACCAAACCTTGCTTAGTACGGGTTGATATAGTTGCCATAAGGGCATGCATACGGTCATTTTTTTATATAGTTCTGTGTAACCTTTACTAAATTCTAGGTTCATAAATTTGATGTCACTATAAAGTTAATGAGTTGTAATTTGTTATGCTATGTTAAAAACGTCCTTAAACCAATATAAAGCATACATATCACGACTTGAAGTCAGCCCTATTGGAAAATGTTTTGCAACTTTTTTTTTTTATTAATTCACCCAAAATCGCTCAACAGAGATACCTAACTTTTTTTCAGCACAAAAATAAAATAAATTGTCTTTCTTTTGATATACAATTCATTACTATTTGTGTTAGGTGTAATACGACAAAGGGCAGTGAAACAAAGACAAAATGTACAGACGAGTTGTAGGTTATCGGTAAGTGACACCTGTTGGTTACTATTTTTCCAAAAATCACCAAAAATAGGTAGATTTAAATGTCTGATTTTAGTTTGCTGAAAAGAAAACTATTCTGCCGGCGTTGTCTGTCCGTCCTCACTTTTTCTATCCTCCTCAGATCTTAAAACTACTGAGACTAGAGGGCTGCAAATTGCTATTTTGATCATCCACCCTCCAATCATCAAACATACCAAATTGCAGCCCTCTAGCCTCCTCAGTAGTTTTTATTTTATTTAAGGTTAAAGCTAGCCATAGTCGTGCTTCTGGCAACGATTTAGAATAGGCCAGCACCGGGCCGTGGTTAAAGTTTCATGGGCCGCGGTTCTTACAGCATTATACCGAGACCATCGATATATAGATCTATTTTCGGTGGCCTTGATTATAGCAAAATCCATGGCCCTTTGCAGGTAAGCCCCACCCACTGCACGCCAGGGATTGGCTAGCCCTCGAAAGGGGAATGACTTCACACTAGTTAACATTCCAAATGATTGCCAGTACGGATTTGACTCCGTTCGGTCATGTTGAGCTCTGTCCATGAACGATGACACCACAGATTTGGTTCCCGGAATTGTGAAGTATACAGTAGTTTCACGATATCTCCGATAAAAGATTTAGTAAGTTCTATAATATCATTACGAAGATCTTGGATCATTCTGTCTGCGCATCTTTTTTTTCTTTTTTTTTTTATCGTGCGCAACCAGAATATACGAACATCTTGCCCTCTTTCTTTTTTTAAAGTGGTGTTGGCCTACATAAGCGACCCTGCATGGCAAATGGTAATATCATTGTGAGGTTAGGCTTACATATCGAACTCTTATATTTTGAAGCAAGGACGGGCCATCAAGTTCTTATGGCAAATAGTTTTCCTCCCGTATCTGCTGGAACTAGAGTAGCTTTTAATGAATATAGTAGCTCCGACCCCACGATATATAATGTATAAGCATACTGTGAAATGTACACGTATAAGCATGTGCATATACACATACATGTGAACTTGCGTCGGTGGCCATAGTAAATGTAACGCCACTTATAACACAGACAATAAAAGTAAAATTCATGGGCATGTAGGGTTGTCTTAGCATTACGCACAACTATCGAACTGCTCACAATGAATTATATTGAAAATATATTTACAAAAGGGATAACAAACTATATTACTGCTGTAGCATTTCTATGAAACTGAAGGCTATGGTAGGAAGGCATTATAAGATACTTAACGAAATAAGAAAAAACTAAATGATCGCTGAAAAAGTTATGTATGAGATGATCCCAACCAGTGCGCGAGTGGCCCATGAATCAATCACTTGATTTTGGGGGCATTCTTGTGGATTACCTGTTGGACAAAAGGATACATAAGAGTCAAGAAGTTCTCTGACAGCAAGTTTTCATAATTGCCGCTGGAAGTGATTTTTACACTAGGTATAACTTGCACCACAAATGACCCATAGCCAAAATATTTCTTTGGACCAAAAAAACGACATCTAGCCTGTTTTATTTTCTTTTCAGTTTCAGTTCACTCTTCAGAACTCTTTCCTAACCGGGGAAAGGGGAAGGTTGGTGATTATCTCACCCCCGCCCCCCAACAGCCCCTCCCGGCCGCCACGCCTCCCCAGTCACTGATCCTCCTCTTGTAGCAATAAGATTCCAATTTCGATTCCTTGACCGTGTCTCTGTAGATATTGCACGAGAGGCATTGTTCAAAATATGGATCTGGAAACAATACTTCAGAGAAAAACTGCTGCAAATTACCACTGGGAGTTTTTATCCTCTTTTCCCTGAAAGCCAAAGGACACAGGAAAACAAGATTAGTTTGTGGCGTGTGTCCCAACTGACACGTGTACTGTACGTCGTGGCAACTGTCACTTATGTACTGCTCATAATTTTCATTAAGATTTTTTTAGGCTTCTGGAAGAATTTCTTCAACATTTCAGTCCTCTGAAGGTTGGAACATTTTCAAACCAGCAGCTGGTATGGAATGGATATCACAGCATGGGTCCCTTCAGTTCAGCTAAGTTAAGATACAGTTAAGATGGCAGTTAAGAAAGGACGTTTCTGTAAGTCAATAATTACTGAAATAGATGCATCGTTTTGGTCACCCACATTCAACTCACCAACTCGGGCCAAAATATATCTAATAACATCGATTTGACTCGACGAATTTGGGTCTTATTTATACCCACAGACTATCCTTGTTTACAGATATATAAAATGTACAGACCAATATGCTTCACGAATATTAATATTTTAGACACAAACAACCCTAAAGGCTTATGAGATCTTGAGAATAAGCTTTTCCCATTAACGTGGTGGCTCCTGACAACACACAAGAGAGCAGATAACTTTCATATTCATGCTTTAGTTGATGAATGAAATATTAAGGTATTTTTTATCCAATATCTGTTCCACTCCGTCTGAGCATCTATTTCCCAGTCGTAATTCCTCCCAGAGTTTACAAATTTTACTCTGCTCCCTAAAGCTCATTGTTTTCCTTTAACTTTACATGACCGAACCATTTTAAAGTACATTAATGCATCTTGACATCTACTCAAGACTTTATATGATCATCTACTCATTAATGCCGCTTGCATTTCATTTATTTCATATAATATTCCTCGCCAGAAATAATGCATAGGCTTTTATGTATATATATATATATATATATATATATATATATATATATATATATATATATATATATATATATATATATATATATATATATATATATATATACAAAATAGTGTTGAGACACACAAAATAGCAGTGTTGAGAGAGAAAGTAGCTAAGAAGAGAACGTCTGTCATTTATTTTTTTCCAAATCATAAAGGAGTGCTCTTTCAATAGCATCTTCATGCATTCATATAATTTGCACAATTAATAAATTCAAATATGAGTAAATTGATTCATTCGTATATTCATCCTGCAAAATTGACATTTTCAACTTTTTTACTTTTTATAAGTAAAAGTACTTTTGTAGATATAAGTACGAATAGTATAAATGATTACCATTGTGTTAGAATATAGGATTAGACCCAGGTTAACTGAAGCCTGTGGTGGTCATATTACCTGTAATTAAATTCGCGGCGTCCTAATTACATATAATGAGATTAGCGGTGGTCTAATTATGAGATAGAGTGGCAAATAGGTTTTTACCCCTGTTGAGATATTTATTATTTTGCCCTTCAACCAGAAACTGTTTTTATTAATAAACATTAGTTAATATATATATATATATATATATATATATATATATATATATATATATATATATATATATATATATATATATATATATATATATATATATATATATATATATATATATATATATCAATGATCTATCATATCCGTACCAGACTGAACTCGCGGTGGAACGGGATTCACCCAGTTGCGTTAATTTGTGAGTTTTGCGTAAGGAAGCAAATTCATTCTCTTTTTTACCTGGGTTGTTTTCGGAACATTTTCCCCTGAAGGATTTATCTCCTTTGGAACAACGGTATTGTTCTCGTGAGGACTCCTCATGGACTGCCCACCCGGCAATAAAAGAAGAGGCCATGCGCAAATTATCTCTCTCTCTCTCTCTCTCTCTCTCTCTCTCTCTCTCTCTCTCTCTCTCTCTCTCTCTCTCTCTGTGTGAACATGGCAGTAAAGGTGTTTTCTCTTGTCTTCGTTCTTTCTTTTTTCGTCTGTTTGCAGGAACAAAAGAAAAACAATGGAAAAATATGGTCGTTTGATTGCCAGCAGTTGCAGACAAGAAATATATATATCATATATACAGAATATATATATATATATATATATATATATATATATATATATATATATATATATATATATATAATATATAATATATATACATATATATATATATATATATATATATATATATATATATATATATATGTATATATATATATTTATACACATATATGCATATATATATATATATATATATATATATATATATATATATATATATATATATATATTTATATATATATATATATACATATATATATATATGTAGAGTCTACTGGTCACTTTTACCAGACACATATGTAATTCTAATATTCAATGCCCTCTTAACTTCTCGAAAAAAGCTATCGAATTCGAGTTAAGAGGGCATTAAATGTTATTAGAATTACATATATATATATATATATGTATATGTATATATATCATATATATATACAGTATATATATATATATATATATATATATATATATATATATATATATATATATATATATATATATATATATATATATATATATATATATATATATATATATATATATATATATATATATATATATATATATATATATATATATATATATATATATATATATATATATATACAGGCAGTCCCCGTTTTGACAGGGGGTTCCGTTCTTCGCAGCGTCGTACCCCAAAAATCGTTGTTCGAAAATCGTCAAAAATCATAAGAAAACCTTACTTTTAATGCTCTGGGTGCATTGAAAACGATGTAAACTGCATTATTATTGAGTTTTACATCAAAAAACCTTCAAATTATGATTATTCTGCCGTTTAAATATATTTCTTCCGTCAGATCGGCGTCTTTTACGACGCAGTCGTAACCCCAGAACATGCGCCTTCTAAGCGGGAAATAATTTCTGATGAATATATTTGAAAAGCGCCAGTAACCTCGGGCACGTCGTAGCTGGAACAAGTAAACCGGGGACTGCCTGTATATATATATATATATATATATATATATATATATATATATATATATATATATATATATATATATATATATATATATATATATATATTTACTAAAAGGACCTCATTCAAACTGGATGGTATCTAATGGAGTTTTTTTTCAAAAATTTTAAAGCTTTCTTGGACAAACAGTCCACATTATCAAGTATCCATACCTTATGGATACTTGATAATGTGGACTGTTTGTCCAAGAAAGCTTGTAAATTTTTGAATAAAAACTCCATTAAACCATCCAGTTTGAATGAGGTCCTTTTAGTAAATCTACTAATGCACAGAACAATTGTGTATGTGATAAAGTTAATATATATATATATATATATATATATATATATATATATATATATATATATATATATATATATATATATATATATATATATATATATATATATGTATGTATATATATATATATATATTTTTTATAAATATTACTCCTGTTCGCCCTCGATGTATTTAGGTGTAGGAATATTAGTCAGATTGACCTCGACAGAGAACATCTCTGCCCTGCCCGGTAGGCTAGACAATTCAAAATAACGATCACAGCAGTAGACAGATGGCGCGCATAGGCTGGGCAGTTTAAAAACAAAATATGCTAGGGCATTAGGGACCTAAGCCTCAGAGAGGGTTTACACTCAATGACCCCCTAGTTATGGTGGCCTTAAGCTATCTTCCTCTCTATTCTATGCATTCGGCGATGCCTTTGTTAAGGTTGGATTGCCCGGGGCGGTATGTCAAGAGGCCACCTCATCTGGCGGGAACGAAGCGAGGTCGGTCAGAGAGAGAGTAAAAACGGTCACTGAACCAGGGTGCACGCGGAGAGCGTTCCGAACGCTATTCTTTGTTCTTTATGACTTTTACTCCTACATCTATATTAATTAGTGAATTGGGAAGACTGCCAAATTCCGACTCCTGAGGTCCCTCGTTTGCAGGCGACTTTGACGTTCACGGTAAGTCCGATTCTTGTTGAAGCTTCGTCGATTGACTAGTAACTTCGTCTGTATTTCAAATTTCCTTTGTTTTCTTCCTTCAGTCTAGATTAAGCCAAATTATTATATTGTTAGCTTCAATCCCGTTATTCCAGTAAAATACCTAGGTTAGGGTAAGCAAAACAGTTTTAAGTCTCGAGGCTTTTTTTATGCCCAGCGTCCGAATGTTTGGAAGAACCGTTGCGTTTGAAATCTAAATTTCATCTAAAATATTCTTTGTTAAGGTTAATTCCCCTTAACTGGCGACCTTTGGCTAATTAACGACTGTCTTTGAGGTTAACTTTTGGCTTCAAGTGGCAGGTTACGTGTATTCTTGGTCTGCAGGGCCGTAAAAATTACGTAAATTGAGTAATAAAAGATCAGCCGAGACCCTACATGTAACATTGGCGACCTTGCGTAGAATCTAAAGTAAATTTTAGAGAAAGAATCTGGAGAAAAGGAAATTAAATTACATTAATTCCAAAATATAAAAGTCAGATATTGAATTCCATTTCACTCTTCCAAACAAAGAACCAGGCATAATAATAAGCAGTAAAGAGAATAGTTATAATAACAGGTAGTGAGAAATTAGCGTAGGTAGGAAGGGTGCGACTCGAGAGCAGAGCGAATCACAATTTGTGTCGTTTAAGAAAGGGCATTTTACCGCGTTTGGCATTCGAGAAGTCGTTCAAATAACGAATCCTAAGGCGAGAAAAACGGAGCCCATTTCATATACACAAAGTAATGTAGTAATCGTGTCGGCAATTCCGATCGTTATTGTTCATATAGCGGGAATCAGGTAAAAACCGTGTCAGTAAAATAGCAAACGAACGGAAATAGTAATTTTACAATAAAATGTACTGTTCAACAACGTAAATTCACGCTGGTAGGCCAGCAGTTTTTTCATTCTTTTGTTTAATGTCCGGGTGAGAAGAACGATAACAAAAGACACAAAGTTGTTTGGTAATTTAGTTTTCCATCCATAACGTAAAACGCTATGCATGATTGGTATATTTAAAGTAAAATCTGGATACCTGCATTTGTTTCGTTCGTTGTTTTGAATTTGTGCTAAAAGAAAATACCCGCCATCTTGGATTCCTCCGCTGTTGTTTGAAATTGTTTAAACTGTTTGAGTAACCGCCATTTGATGTTTTGCCTCCCAAGGTTTTGAAATTTAGGCCCTAACGGGACCTGGCCGCCATTTGAAGACCCGTGTTATTGTCATCCGCTGTTGTGACCAGACTCTGCTCCCGCCACTCTTGGTTCATTTTTTCTTTTCGTAGTAGACCCACCTCCTTAAATATCTTAGCTAGACAGACTTTGATAGACAAAACCAAAAGATAATTTAGGCAGGGAAAGATAGGCCTTAGTTAGGAGTAATACCATAACAAGTTCCTATACAAATACATGCTGTAAAAATCATATAAAAAGAATTTAAAATTGTAGCTAAAAGTCTTGTGACGTCGCATCGGCTCCCAGGAAAATTACGATAATAAAGCAAAATCCCTAAGGAAGCCAAGACGACGCATATATCTGAGTTTATTAAGATCCATGCCATTGTGCATTTATAAAATCTTTGCTTTACATGTTCTCAACCAGCAAGAAATTAGCTGATTGAAAATCTCTCTCTCTCTCTCTCTCTCTCTCTCTCTCTCTCTCTCTCTCTCTCTCTCTCTCTCTCTCTTCATTCAAGTAAGCATTCATAACCTAACCTAAGTGTACGTGACCCTCTTCAAAGAAAGAACGGCCGACACTAGGCTAATTAATTCAAATACAGTAAACCAAATAAAAGAAACACCTCTGTCCCACAATAGATGAGGACAAGTTAAGAGTAATTACAATACAGTGATAAACTGTCGGTCACGAGTGAGGCCTGCTATCCAGACCAAAGCAAACAGTAGTTTTTCACCCTCTGAAAGAAGAAGGGGTTAGCACTGGGTACTGGGACCAGCCACTCACGAGGATCTTTAAAGAAAAAAAAAAAAAAACAAAATTCACTTTATTCCACAGTGCCAATAATTTGCTGCACTGTCATCACTCGAATAGCTTACTTCTCTCTCTCTCTCTCTCTCTCTCTCTCTCTCTCTCTCTCTCTCTCTCTCTCTTTTACCTTCCCTTTCTCTCTCATTCGATTGTCACACTCTGCAGGGGGTGTAGAGTGCCTTTCCTCCCATATAGCCTAGTTGGACTCCAGTAGAGGGTCCCTAGGAACACATTGGCACCATAAGTGCCACCAAGCAACATATAGAAAAATAAATAAAACAAAACAAAAGGGAACACAGAAGAGAAAGTTCTTCTGGAACCTAACCTGCACCAGTGCCTAGGGATACTGAGTGCCACCAGTGTGACCTGTACATGGCACACCCAAACTACAGTGCAACCTTTTGAAAGGGTGCCACGTCATTGAAGAGACACTTCCTCGCTGCCCAAATCACGCCCGTCGACCCGGTTAGATGCCCTTCCCCACCAGAACCATGGCAGCAGAGCATTATAAAACCTTCCTGGGGCTGGGGACGGCGGCAGGTCTCACCAGCTCAGAACTTACCACCTGGGTTAAGGAGCAAGTGGACGACTTGGCCAAGCGGGAGAAGGAAGAAAGACTTGAGCAGAGGAAGTATGAAGAAGAACGGGTGTAGGCCGAGCAGAGGAGGTATGAAGAAGAACGAGCAGAAGCAAATAAATTAGAAGAGGAAAGAGAAGAAAGAAGAAGACAGCATGAGTTAGCCTGCAAGGAAAGTGAGCTAGCCTTCAAGGAGAAAGAGCTCGAGCTGGAAAGAGCGAAAATGGAGAATGCCGAAGCTATGGCTAGACAGCAAGCCTCCAGTCCTACACCTGCTGCATCAAACGCTCCAATTTCGAGCATCAATTCCCTAGTCCCCAAGTGGACTGAGGACGAGCCAAAGCATGGCTGGAGGAGATCGAGGCTCTTTTCGATAACTACAGCACCACGGAGACGGAGAGAGCCTTAATACTAGCCAAGCATATGGAGGAAAAGCCAAGGCAGCGCTTCGCTCACTGGAGAAGAGCCAGAGAGGCAACATGGCGGAAGTTCGTAGAGTCATTACAAAGGCCTACGAGATAACCCCAGAAAAATGGAGACAACGGTTCCGAGTCTTGCCAAGAAAGTCGGCTGGTCTTGGACGGAATGGGCATGTCACAAAACCCAGTCCGGTGCGCGCTGGTTCGACTCCTTGGCCTGCACGACGTTTGAGGATCTTTTCAATCGGACCATGCTAGAAGACCTTTTCCAATGTGTGCCTGGGCCCCTTGCTGTATATCTTAACGATAAACAGCCCTCCACACTTATGGAAGCTTGTCGCATGGCTGATTCGTGGGAAACCTTCAATCAGTCGCATAGCACCTCTCAGAAGCGAATCATTCCTCAGCCTACCTCTCGAACTCCACTCGCCTCGAAGAATGGACTGCCTAGCAAGACCATGTGCAACTATTGCAAGAAGGGGGCCACGCTGAAGCTGAGTGCCGATACAAACTCGGCACTAATAAGCAGCCTAACCCTACCAGCCAGAACTCCGCTCCCGATTCATCCGCTCAGCCCTCTCCTCCAACAGTTACTGCAGGCCACCGAGCCCATCAAAAGGCCCATGCAAATCCTGTGGGGCTGCCAGCCACTACAATGCTGGATCTCCGGCCTGTCCACATCATGTCCCCACCACAAAATTTGTCAACCTAATCAGCACTTCATTTTCTGCTGCTGGTCCGCACCGGATCCTTTACCCCGAGAGACTGGGAACCCAGTTCATCTCGGTGGCCCCTCTTCAGAGCACTAGCCTGCCAGTGACCCTTCTGGTCACCGTAGACACTGCGGCAGACATTAGCCTGATCACTAGGGCCCAAGTGCCAGCCGGTGCCATGGTTGACGAAGAAACCCGGTGGGAAATGAAGTGGATAGAGGGCCACACCATTACCGTTCCCACTGTCCAACTCCAGGTTAGGACACCTTGGGGCACGATACCCCACTGCCTTGGCGTGGTAGGTGGAATTCGGCCCGGGTGGCCTTCTTGTTGGGTCGGGATCTTCTCTGGGGGAGCCCGTTACCAACGCCACTTCTCAGCCGCGTTACCTCCTCCACGGAGGCCCCATCTAAAACTCTCAATAATTCAAACCTCCACCTTCCGCCCACCAAAGTGGTCCATGGAAGGGCACAACCCAAACTGTTTCAGGCCTAGCCCTCTCCAATCACGAAGGGCTGGCCCACCAAGAGGTCCTCCCCCTCCCCGAAGAGATATTCAGGAGGAGCAGTACCGCTGCAGGACGTGCAAGCGGACAGACCACTCCACAAATTGGGAGGGCTGCCCAAACAAGCAACGCCCAGCGGACGCCCCGAACAAAACTCTCCGGAGAGGCTACGATCTCCTGCTGGGGCAGGAATCTCTGCCGCAGCCAAACCCAAGTCGTCCGCGAGGTATTGCACCTCTGGACCCCTTGTCAGGCATGCCTGACCCTCAACTGCTGCCAGTGCCACTTGCAAGCACTGAGCAGTGCCAGACTCCGTCCGTCACGGACGTTGAGCTACCAATTAAAGGCCCTATGCCGGGTCTAAATCATGAGGCAAATCCTCCTCCGGGAGATTTAGGATTCCCCATGCAGTTGATCATTGCGACTGGAGAGCCTCCAGCACCCGAAACTTCTTCTTTGCCAATTTGACTCCAGGGGATGAACCCTGGAGGATCGAAATGGTACCCCTTCCTCTGGAAGACCAGGAACTGGCCTCCTCGGACGCAGAAGTCGAGATCGCTCTCGCTCCGGTTGTCGCAGCAGCCGGAGTAGGGAGCCCTCCTGCAGCTTTTGAAGTTGCCCCTGACTTCACCCCGCTAGCCCTTCTGGCCTGTCCCCGAGTCGGTGCCCTCATCACCTCCTAGGCCTGCTAGCTACTGATAGGCCTTGGAGGAACCCGAAGAAGAAGAAGAAGGGGTGGAAGAGAGCCCAGTAGTTGCTGAGCTGTAAGCTCATCCAGGCACTAGTGCCCTCTCGTTACAGTGCCCTACAATCTTAAGAGTGATCCTGGTCCCTTGCCCAGAGGAGGTAGCCAGGGTGATCTCTTTTACTTGTACATAGCCTAGGCCGCCTTAAGTACGGTACATCAATTTAGTAACCTTGTTCCTTCCACTTACCACCGAGCCGCAGTAATCACGTAAGTAGCATAACGAATTCCAATAATCTTAACTATTGTGAAACGAGCCACGATGCTCATGACACGCATGGCCTAAGACCTCAGTGAGGCACCCATTTATCACATGAGGCAACCCTCATGACTGAACTAGTAATTATTCATTGTATTAAACATAAACCACGTTGTAATTTAGTTAGATCATTAATTCTTATGTTGGTGCTACGGTCGGGTTAGGATAGGTTAGGCTAGGGAATATCATAGAATGTACCACTAGGCTAGGTCTAAAACACATCATGATTGAAGGAGGTAGCCTATAATAACCGTAAGCACCTTCTCGTACTATTAGACTTAGGTAAAGTAGTGATTATAGCTCATATCCTATCTAGGGTTAGGTAGTTCTGTAGCTAGGTAGGCTAACCAGGACTAATCTGCTCAGGGGAAGGAGAGTAACCTACTAGAGGCGAACAGCTTGCTTAGTATAGACCTTCACGCCCGAAAAGGGAGTGAAGGCCCTCTTAAGGGGGGGAGCTTTTATAAATATTACTGCTGTTCGCCCTCGATGTATTTAGGTGTAGGAATATTATTCAGATTGACCTCGACAGAGAACATCTTTGTCCCGCCGGTAGGCCAGACAATTCAAAATAACGATCACAGCAGTAGACAGATGGCGCCGCGCATAGGCTGGGCAGTTTTAAAAACAAAATATGCTGTGGCATTAGGGACCTAAGCCTCAGAGAGGGTTTACACTCAATACCCTCTAGTTATGGTGGTCTTAAGCTATCTTTCCTCTTATTCTATGTCTTCGGCGATGCCTTTGTCAAGGTCGGATTGCCTGGGGCAGTATGTCAAGAGGCCACCTCATCTGGCGGAAACGGCGCGGTCGGTCAGAGAGAGAGACAACAAACGGTCACTGAACCAGGGTGCAGCGTGCGTGCGAACGTGTTCTTTGTTCTTTATTACTTTTACTCCTACGTCTATCTTAATTAGTGAATTGGGAAGACTGCCAGAATTCCGACTCCTGAGGTCCATCGTTTGCGCAAACGACTCAACGTTCACGGTAAGTCCGATTCTTGTTGAAGCTTCGTCGATTGACTAATAACTTTTCTGTATTTCAAATTTCTTTGTTTCTTCCTTCAGCCACCACTTAGGGATATGTGTTTACGAAGTCTAGATTAAGCTAAATTATTATATGTTAGCTTCAACCCCGTTATTCCAGTAAAATACCTAGGTTAGGCAAGCAAGCAAAACTCTGGTTTTTAGTCTCGAGGCTTTTTTCTTTTGTATTTAATCCATTGTTTGGAAGAACCGTTGCATTTGAAATCTAAATTTCATCTCAAATATTCTTTGTTAAGGTTAATTCCCTTAACTGGCGACCTTTGATTAATTAACGACTGTCTTTGAGGTTAACTTTTGGCTTCAAGTGGCAGGTTACGTATACTCTTGGTCTGCAGGGCCGTAAAAATTACGTAAATTGAGTAATAAAAGATCAGCCAAGACCCTACACGTAACAATATATATATATATATATATATATATATATATATATATATATATATATATATATATATATATATATATATATATATATATATATATATATATACTCACTATATTTAGCTTCCTGAAAGAACAATTTGAAATGATTCATCATCTAATGATAGACTTTACATAAAGTTAATTTCCTCTTTTTCCTCATTCTTCTAAATGAGTTTCCCTGCTCTCACCCATCTTGATGAATTATTCTTTTATACTTCATTTGAGTTTAAGCTCCATTATACAATTATCATATCTTAAAAGCAAGCAAAAAAAAAAATGACCTAAACATGTGACACAAAGAAACATAAAACATTTCTTTCAGCGGAAAATGCATCCCATATTCAACTTTATATGTACCTTATCAACATGCAATCACGCCCTCCCGGCTTTTGATATGGTCTAATGTTCAGCTGGACATCATATGCGAATAAAAGGCGCAGAGACCCAAATGCAGAACGGAAAAGAAATATAACAGGTGTAAACAACAAAGTTTTATGTGATTCAGTTGCTATTCTGTGACCTAGACTTTTTGTTGGAGGTGAAAAAATAGATACTCTATAATATTTCCACTCTCCTCTGTGTCGAATTGTACACGACAGGTCAGCTGGGCTCTTGCCAAAACCTTTGAGAGTCGGAATATACCGGACTTCCTTGTATGTGAACTAAGAGACGAGTGGAGATTTGTGAAAGTGAAAGCATAGAAAGGACTTGGGAGGCGGGATTTCATAGTCACTTTGAGTGGCAGGGCATCAGAGAAATTGATGATGATGATGAATTTTATTACCAATACAAAATTCAGTACAATTTTATATTTCTCGATGATACCTATTTTGGATGTGGTTTTCCCAAATTACTAATTGGTGAGATTCCAGGTTATTACTGATAGTTCCAGAATTCAGAAAATCCTGTCTACGATCCCAGTACCATATATTTACAGCCACAGTTGGAATTCCCCTCATAATAATAATAATAATAATAATAATAATAATAATAATAATAATAATAATATATTATTATTATTATTATTATTATTATTATTATTATTATTATTATTATAATAAAAAATACTCATAGTAGTATGAGTCTTAAAATGGAGAAGCAAATCCACGGTTATGTATATGTACATATATTTAAAGATAAATATAGATAGCTTTCGGGAACTTGTTCGGTTCCCTTTTTCAATCTGATGCGTTGATGTAGCACTCCAACCAAGTAAACATAAAAGGACTCAAAACAAGCGAAGTTGTTTATAAACTATGGAAGCGGTCGTCAAATATAGATCAGGCAATGCCGTCGTTTTCTGATGAAAGTCCTGCCAGTCGTCTGGGACGTCTAATTGGTCGTTGCTCGATGCGGTCGTTTTGCTGGTCATCAACTGCATAGGAGGCGCCTGCAACACGGTTGCTGGAAGTAACCGAGTTACCTGAACGGGAGAAAGAGAGGCAACCGCAGCATCAGGTGTGGCTAACGAGACAACACTGTCATAATGGGCTTTATTCTTAAAACCTTTAATGTACTTCCTGGAAATAAGGTTGTTGGTGAATTTATCTTCCTGTGTAAAAGATTTATTGCCTTCCATAGATAAACCACTATCTGTCGCCGCACCCTCCACTAGTCTTCTTATGCCTACATCTTTACTGCTAAAAATTACTTTGGATTCTGCCCAATTTATGCGGTGGTCGAGTTTAAGACTGTGACTAACTAACACATTGTTTTCTGCATGTAACTCGTATGCTCTTTTGTGTTCCCCGATTCTTGTGAGCAACCCTCTACCACTTTCCCCAAAATATTTAGAGCCACAAAATTTCATAAATACCAATATGTTTATTGTTGTGATTCTAGAGCCCACAATATGATGTATACTTATTGTACTGTTGTTGTGTAAAAAAATACTTTTGAAGTCTTTTAATGGTGTTATTATAATTATAGACTATATTTATCTTATCATTATGATTTTTGTTTACAATTTTCCTTATTCTGTTCAAGTGTGGATTAAAGGGATTTTGTTCACTTTCTTTTTATCATGTTCTTTTGAGGAACCTATATAAAATATCCTTCTTTTTTAAAAGCATTATTAATAAAAATGTTCAGGGTAACAGTTTTTTTTAAAACATCTTTGATGTGTTTAAGTTTCTGTCAATGAAGTCAGGGTTTTGCAAATTTTCAGGGCTCTGCAAAACAAAATTGACCAAGATGTTGGTTTTAACTTCGGTTATTGTGCCATGAGTAAATTATTATTATTAAAGTGTTTAACCAGACCACTAACATTGTTTCAGCTCTCATAGAGCTGGCCCGAAGGATTTTGGTTAAAATACTAGGTCTGGGCCTGAGATCAAGCGCTAGGACCCAATAGATCTTTTTCAGTACAATTACATTGATTATGAATTAAATGAAATTAAAAACTGCACATAGGTGACATCCTCTCATACTGAAACACATACAATACAATAAATACATTTACTCAGAGTTCCATACATATTAAAACATAAATTAAAATTCAGAATATAAATTAAGCAAAATTTTTTAAGTTTTGCCTTGTTTTTTCAGCAAATGTTAAAAGGGTTTTCGTGCTTTTATTATTTACTTATTTTTGTATTTTATTAATTAAATTACAGTTCTTCAAGAACATCAAAATTGGAAAGATGGAAAATGTAAAAGATTCTGACAAAATTTCTTTCACCGATCTATTTCCAAAAGTTGACATTTGTTGTTGGTCATACTTTGGACACTCACATAACACATGTCTGACTAATTATTCTGAGCACTCAGGAGCCGGGCCATGTTACTGCTCATAAAGTGCCCATATGTCAGACAAGTATGGCCTAGTCTGAACGTCTTAAAATTACTTGCAGAGGTGTCTCTCTCTCTGATATGTTGAACTCCATTTTTAACATCAGGTTTTATTTCTTTCAATTTATTACTTTCAGGTTCTTCATCCCATATATACTGCCATTTATTTATGATACCCATTTTTATGGGAGTTACATAATCTGTAACAGGGATATTCACATTTGATCTTGTCATGTGGGTTGCTGCTTTAGCTGCTTTGTCTGCATCTTCATTTCCTTTGATCCCTACATGGTCAGTGATGATCCAACATATTTCTACATTTTTTCCATTATGGTAATTTATGGAGATATAATTTAATTTGTTGTACTATATTATTTTTTCGTAACTTTTAATAGCTTCTATGGCGCTTCTCGAGTCACTGAAAATCACAAAATTATTGAATGATGATTCTTTAATTATTTTTATAGCTGATGGAATTCCACACAATTCTGCTGTAAATACAGAAGCATTATTAGGAAGAGAGAACTGATAAGTTTTGTCTTGGGACACTGCAGCATATCCCACTCCGTGTTCTGATTTTGATCCATCTGTATATATTGCATAATGTGGACCTTTTCTGCTTATATGCTTTATTGTATGTTGTCTTGTTCTGGTGTATATGAATTACTTTTTGATAAATAATTGAAAAAAATTCTCGTTTTATTCATTGTCCAAGGAATTATTTTTACTTTTAAAAACTTGTATATATATATTCAGAATTCAAACAATCTTCTAGCTCTAATTGGGAAATGTGTTGGATGGTTGTTTATAAATATCTCTTAATTCAAATAAATTTTTGATTGGAGAATCACTAGTTTGAATTCTTAAAGAACTTTTCATTGTTACTAGTTCTCTATGGAGAGACAAAGGCAGTTCATCACATCCAACTTGTAACGATGATTTTGGTGATGATCTAAGGCTCATGAGTATATTCTAAGGCCTTCATTGTCAGGGTTAACATTTTCAGCACTTTCGTCAGATGCTGAGCCATATACTTCCCATAATCAATAATGGACAGAACTGTTGCTTTATACAGTACAGGAAGGGTATGTCTATCGGCTCCCAAGTAGTGTTCGATAGTTTACTAATTAGATTTAATGCTCTTTTACTTTTAGATTTTACATATGTAATGTGGGCTCTCCAGTTCAAGTGGGTATCAAATACTAATCCCAAAAATTTTGCTGGTTGGCTAGTTGGTATACTATGGTTTCAGATTTTTAAATTATTTCTTCCCCTTTTTTCCACTTTTTATTTTTATAAAACATTACTGCTTGAGTTTTATCTATGGAAAATTTAAAGCCTACAGATGAATTAATCTATTTTTACTATCTTTTATTAACGATTCGTTCTGCATGTTTTATTCAGGGATGTTGAAAAATATTTGGCAAAATCATCCATGTACAGGTTACTTTTAATACCAATAGGTAGATTTTACTGATATCATTAATTGCTAAAAAAAACAATTTGCCACTAAGGACGTTCCCTGTGGAAAATCCATTTTCAAATGGAAAATGTTCTAGACAGATCATCATCAATTCTCACCTGAAAATTGCAGTTTGTCAAATTCTGTATAAACCTAAGAAATGTCCACAGATATTTGTTTTTGTAAAAGTTTTAATAAAGCATACCTCCATGTAGTATCGGTGCTTTTTTGTCAAAAAGACAGCTACAGTAATTTGTTTTTGTTCAAAACCTCTACGATATGGTCTTCTAATTACAGAGAGAATCTAATGTAGATCTGTTACACTTACTAAACTGATGGGAGATAAAATTTTATTTTCTCAATATGCCATGTTAGTCGAGATTTACCATTTTCTCTAACAATTTGCATAAACAACTGAAAGAAACCGGTCTGTAATTGTTTACATGGCTATTTCCTTTCAGGTTTGGGGATGGATATATTAACTAATAAATCTGGAAGTAAATTTTCGAAGCCATAAATGATTATAAAACTCTAATAAGTATGACTTTGCCAAAGGTGCTAAAGATCATCTCAAAACAAATATTGTCACCTCCAGGAATAAAGATTTATTGCTGTTCGAGAATCATATTCCAACTCTGACATACTAAATTTTCTATTATAATATATAGTCTTCTATTGTTTCAAAATTTACTGTTATTAATTCTATTTTATTTTTTTTTTTGCGTGTTCTAAATTCTTATCACTGCTAAATATTTGCAAAATCTCATCCCATTATATAACTTTTTCTTTTGGATCAAGTGTTCTCTTTCCCATCTTTTAATATGGCATGTCTTGGTGGTTTGACATAAGTACCATTTATTTTCCTGAATTTTCTCTGTTTTTTGTATGCCGTATTATTAGCATGGTCTGATAAATTTCCTCCATGAAACTTTCACGCAGCTTGAATTACTTCTTTTTAAATTTTGCAGATATTTTGTTGTAATACAGGTTTTAATGTATCAATTTCGTAATAATACAGTCATTTTTTTAAAGTTCTTCCTAATATCAATAATTTTTATTCGTTTTATTGAACTTTCTATTCAAATTATCTAATAGTCTCCTAATGCCCTGTTTTATATTTATTAATTCTGTTAACTCATCAGACCACCAGGGAACTTTGTGTTTTGTTGGATGGGGTTTTGACTTTAGTATTGGAATCAGCGGCATTTTTAATGAAATCAGTAAAAATTTAGTCTTTCATTATGGTCTTTTAAATATTCTCTTGGATATTTCTAGTGTCATTTCATATCACTCTCAATCTGCTTTATAAATGCTATAGTGAGGACATTTTTGCAGGATATTTTGCAATAAGAAATTAATGTTGGGAAAATCATTGTTCATCAACTGTATTCCATTCAGTCTGTCAACTATGCTTGTTGTACATAAATTAAGTCTACTGAGAAAATTTTCAATGTGCTTTTTAAAAATATGTCACTAATTTCATCATCATTTATACAGCACATGTCGTTTGAATCCATGAACTCTTCTATTTTACCACCTGTTCTGTTTGGAGTTTGTACAATGACAGTCCCATATTGGGTTGTGAGTTAAAAATCACCTTGATATTTTAGGTTCCTTTGTATTGGTAAAAACTATCTTCAAGTTTATCAATGTCGTAACTTTTATTTGGTTGGTTATATAAAAAGATTATGTAATTACTATTTTTATTCGTATTTTAATACTTGATATTTGCAAGTCAGTGATAAAAACTCAATAACATACTCTTGTTATATACATATAAACAGTACCTAAATTTCCTTCTTCTTTCTAGATGTAGATGAAAAATATTTACCTATGTTGATATTGTTTTGTTGACATGTTGGAAACATAGTATCATTGTCTCATATTCCCTAGTAATCGTTGTATTTCTCTCGAAATGTAATCTGGTCTGAGACCATTTAAATTCCATTGTGTAATATAATTATTGAAAGTATAACGTTAGTGTATTTTGAAGTGTTATTTTCTTTTTGTGGATCGTTGGATTTGCATTTTCTAAAATCATGTTTACAATATTTATTTGTTTTTCTTTATAAGACATTATGTGTCCAATGCACATACAGATATTTTTCTGTTGGAAAACTAGTAGTTTCATTATTTCTGTAATTATAAAATTTCGTATAGTGTTTGCTAAACTGTCCTTTTGTTATGCTTTCATTTTTGTTGCACAGTTCAATGAAACACTCATTACATTACGTATTTTCATGTGTCGTTTTTTAATTTACTCTTGCTGCACCTATTGCTTTAATACTGATGGAGGAATTTTCTCCCATCACATAATCATTCTTGACCAATGGTTTGTTCCTTTATTTCTTTGATGTTTTGGGTATCTGTTTCCTGGGTTTATTATTACTTTAGTATCATTCATATGTCTTTTTGGTTTATGTTAAATTATAGGGTCTCAAATTGTTTTAATGTATGTTTTTAATAGTTGGTTTTTTTGGTCTTGGATGAAGTTCTCTCTAAAGGCCTCGTTTTTTCTTTAGTTTCTAATTCATCATAACTATCTTTCTGTTCCTTCTTGTCTTCTAGTGATTCCATTTCTGTTAATTCTCAAATGAATTTGAGCAAAGTGTTTACATTTCTTGATCCTTTGCTATTTTTTCTTCTTAAAAGTGGTTATTTTTCTTTGAGACTGATCTATCAGGGTTTTGTTACTCTTATTTATTTCCATTTTTTTTCATTGTTTGATCTAATTGTTTAAAAGTTCATTTCTTAGCGGGATGATTCAAGAAATGAATTCTAATTTGGCCTCTTTTATAGGCATTCCTGTCCTTTCTTGAAAAATTTCAATTCTGTATTGTATATATATTCACTGATCTTGCAAGTGATTTTGTCCACTGGAGTTCATTTTGTTCACTACACCCACTCCCTTCGAAGTAGGTTCCTTCACGTGGTGAGGGGGTAAGGGGCCCTGGCTTTTCTTCTTCGTTCTTACGAAGAATAAGAGCCCGGACCCTGACGGATCACCTACAAACCTTTCGATTTAAATGGCGTGGATATTTTCACTTTCGTACAAATTTCTTGGACCTGGTAAATAGGAAAAGGTATCATAGCTGGGATTGGGTTTATATCCGAAGCTAAATAGTGAGAACCGTGGCAGGACCATCAACTGCCGATAATGTTCGGACCTGAGTTTTCAGGCGGAACTATTCTACGGGACTGGACCACGGATTCCAGGGGGGTCTAGTTCTGGGAATAGGACTCTCGGCATTCTGTCCGGTTTGCCCATAATGTGATTAAGGTGGGGATGATTGTATTCTAGTAATGCTCTCAGTCCTATCAAGCGGTTTGGCTTACACTTGAGCCACTCTAATCATGTTATGCCATCCCCTTTGGGGTAGGGTAGGGATGCGGACATTTGGGAGTCAGTTCTCACTTGTGCCATTAGTGGAGGAATAAAACTCCATGAAAGGCTGATGATATCTTTTAAGGCTTTCAGGTTTTATTTTTTTTTTTTTCCTCCCTCAAATCTTTATGGTAATTGAAATTAAAGATTCGAGTACCCCTGGGCCCATTGATGGTAGTGACTCGGCACAGATGACGACCACTGGAACCTCCTGTAACAACCTTTCTTTGGAAAAAACAAACAAGAATCCAAATGTAATCACACTGGAACCCTATACTCCAGTACTCAATAAATCAAAAAAAGTAAATATCGTCTTGACCCAACCTTGACTCACTTCGACTCTCTCTTTGGGAGTGGAAGTTGGTCAAGGTTTCTAACCATGGAAACAGAACAAAAATTTCAGCCCTAAAAGTTAGAAAATTTTTTATTGAATAGACATTCAACGACAGAAATGTCGTTTAGACAAATAAAAAAAAAACTTGGCTTATAGAAGCCACAACAAAAAAACCAGTCTGAGGACTATCTGTCAATAAAAAAATAGACAATATTAAATTAAAGTAAAAAAACATGACACTATGAACAGTATTCAGGGTACTATTGTACTTCCTGAAAATAATGACGAACCAGTTGATAAAAAAATACTGTTGGACTCTCTTAAAAAAGATATACCAAAATCCAAGATTGTGAGGTATATATAATACCAAGTAAACAAAATAATAAAAACATTAAAATTGCAAAAATAAAATTTGAGGGTCAAGATCTACCTCAAAAAATAAAAATTTTAGGTCAAAATAGAGAACTTGAGACCTTATGTTCCCAAACCACTGCAATGTCAAAATTGTAGTAAGTATGGGTACAAAGAAAAATGTCGTAGAAATGAACCTGTATGCGCTTATTGTGGATCTACTCAAACATACCACACAATGGAAATGTAGTGAACCAAAATGTGTAAACTGTGGGCAGGATCATCATGCAAGATCCAAAGAATGCATGTATTACATATACAATACAGAATTGAAAATGTTACAAGAACGAACAGGGATGTCTATCAGAGAGGCTAAATTAGAATTAAAAGTGAGAGGAATGCAAGATCCATCTAAGAAACATTCATATTCTTCAATAACAAGAGCAAAAATGAAGTAAAAACGGAAACAGATAGAAATAACAGAGCACAGAAAAGTAAATCTCAAGAAAAAATTAATAATTTAGAAATAAAAAATAAAATAGAGAATAAAGAAACGGGTACAAATGAGATGGATAATATTTTATCCAATTCATTAGAAATATTAATGCAAATAGACACACAGGAAGATGCTGCTACTAAAGTAACAGAAGAGGGTAGAGATAGACTGGAAATTAAAGATAAAAAAAGGCCTTTGGAGAGAACACCACCCAAAACGAAGAAACCAACTATTATTAGAGAAACATCAGTTAAACCAAAGATAAAGGAGATGAAAAAGGAACAAAAACAAGCTAAGAATATACCTTTATCTCCTAAAATAATAATAGAACCTATGAAGGCAAATGTCGAGAACACTGAAGAAGTGAAAGAGAATCATACCATAGATGATAATGATTATGTCAAGGGAGAAGAGATTACTCCTTCTCCAGTAATTGGTACAAGAGCAAATGAAAAGAGAAATACACATGATAATACTTGTGGATGTAATGATTGTTTCATTGAATTATGCAATAACAACAAAAGCATAACAAAAGATGCGTTAACAAACATTATAAGAAATTTTATGAAATATAGAAAAAAAGAAAACACAGATTTGAGTAACCATGAAAAAGGGTGCATGTGCATTGAGCACTTAGTCTATTATAAAGAAAAACAGATGAATGTCGTGAGTAAATTATTAGAAAAATTCCAAATTGATAATACAAAAAAAGAAAGTAAAACTCGACCGCTATAAAAAAATATTTTCAATAGTTATATTATACAATGGAACGTAAATGGTCTACAGACCAGATTACACCTAGGAGAAATACAGCGGTTATTAAAAGAATATGAACCAATGATATTATGTTTGCAACATGTCAACAAAACAATATTAACGATAGGTAAATATACCTTAGCATCTTCATCAAGAGAGGAAGAAGAAGGGAAATTTAGGAACTGCTATATATGTACATAACAAAGTATGTTATGACAAAGTACCTGTAAACTTTACTGATCTGCAAACGTCGAGTATTAGAATACGAATAAAAAACGATAATTATGTAATTCATAATTTGTACAATCAACCTAATAAAAATTATGACGTTGACAAAATCAAAGAATTACTTAATAATACTAAGGAACCAACGTTAATAGTAGGTGATTTTAATGCCCACAACCCAATGTGGGACTGTAATTGTACAGAATCAAATAGAGCAGGAAATAAAATAGAGGAATTCATAGATTCATATGACATGTGCTGTATAAATGATAACGAAATCAGCACATATTTTCTAAAACACATGGAACATATTCCTCAATTGACCTAACTCTATGTACAACAAACATAGTAGACAGATTGGACTGGAATACGGTAGATGACTTGCATACAAGTGATCATTTCCCCATATTAATTTCTTTATTACAAAATAACCCCACCAAACATGCCCCTCGATATAACATTTATAAAACAGATTGGGAACAATATGAATTCCACACCAGGAATATCCCACCATTTGAATATTTGAAAGACCATAATGAAACTAATAAATTTCTTGTTGATTTCATTACAAATGCTGCTGATAAAGCAATACCAAAATCCAAATCTCATCCAACAAAACACAAAGTCCATGGTGGTCTGAAAAACTAACAGAATTAATAAAACTAAAACACCAGATTGGAAGACGACTAAATAATTTGAATAGAAAATTCAGTAAATTAAACAAAACTTTACCAATATTAGAAGGAACCTTACAAAAACTAACTATATTATTATTAGAAATTGATACATTAAAACCTCTGTATAATAAAATATCTGCAAAGTTTAAAAGAGAAGTAATACAAGGAAGAATCATTTCATGGAAAAAATATGTATCAGATCTCTCTAAAAATACTCCCATACAAAAAATATGGGAAAAATTCAGGAAAATAAATGGTACCCATGTTAAACCACCTAGACATGCCATAATAAAAGATGGGAAAAGAATACTTGATCCTAAAGAAATTAGTAATGTAATAGGTGAAAATTTAGCAAAAGTAAGTAGCAACAAAAATTTAGATGAGCATTTCCGCACAAAGAAAAATAATATAGAATTAATAACAATAAATTTTGAAACAGTAGAAGATATATATTATAATAGAAAATTTAGTATGGAAGAGCTAGAATTTGCTCTGTTGAACAGCAATAAATCTGCCCCTGGAGGTGACAATATTTGTTTTGAAATGATATGCCATTTAGCACCTTTGGCAAAGACATACTTGTTAGAGTTTTATAACCACTTATGGCTTAGAAATTTATTTCCTGATGAATGGCGTAAAGCCATAATTATTCCAATCCCCAAACCTGGAAAAGATCCCAGTAATGTAAGCAATTACAGACCAATTTCTTTAACAAGCTGCTTATGCAAATTACTAGAGAAAATGGTAAATGCTCGACTAACATGGCACATACGAGAAAATAAAATTTTAACTCCCACTCAGTTTGGGTCACAGTGTAACAGGTCTACATTAGATTCTCTCTGTAACTTAGAAGACCATATACGCCGAGGTTTTGAACGAAAACAAATTACTGTAGCTGTCTTTTTGACATTGAAAAAGCATACGACACTACATGGAGGTATGCTATATTAAAACTTTACAAAACAACAACATCTGTGGACATTTACCTAGGTTTATAAAAAACTTTTGACAAATCGCAGTTTTCAGGTGAGAATTGATGATGTTCTGTCTAGAACATTTCCTCTAGAAAATGGTGTTCCACAGGAAGCGTCCTTAGTGGCACACTGTTTACGTTAGCAATTAATGATATCAGTAAAAATCTACCTACTGGTATTAAAGTAACCTGTATATGGATGATTTTGCCATATATTATTCAGCATCTCGAATAAAACATGCAGAACGAATCATTAATAAAAGCATAGTAAAAATAGATGAATGGGCTTTATCTGTAGGCTTTAAATTTTCCATAGATAAAACCAAGCAATCATGTTTTATAAAAACAAAAAATGGAAAAAAGGAGAAGAAATAGACTTAAAAATCAGAAACCATAGTATACCAATTGGCCAAACAGCAAAATTTTTAGGATTAGTATTTGATACTCATGAACTGGAAAGCCCACATAACATACATGAAATCAAAATGTAAAAGAGCATTAAACCTAATTAAAAAACTGTCGAACACTACTTGGGGAGCCGATAGACATACCCTTACTTTACTGTATAAAGCAACAGTGCTGTCTATCGTTGACTATGGAAGTGAAATATATGGCTCAGCATCAGATGCAATGCTGAAAACAGTAGACCCAATTCATAATGAAGGTCTTAGAATATGTTCAGGAGCTTTTCGATCATCACCAACGTCTTCATTACAAGTTGAATGTGGTGAACTGCCTCTGTCTCTCCATAGAGAGCTAGTAACGATGAAGAGTGCTCTGAGAATTCAGACAAATGATTCTCAACCAAAAATTATTTGGATTAAGAGATGTGTTTATAAACAATCATCCACCTTCTTTCCCAATTAGGGCTAGAAGATTGTTTGAGTCACTAAATATGTATATACAATTACCTGTAATGTTAAAATTGCCTCCTCCTTGGACAATGAATAAAATGAGAATTTGTACACACTTGAAATATTTATCAAAAAATCATTCATATACTCCAGAATACCAAAGACAACATGCAGTAAAGCATATAATCCGAAAAAGGTCCACATTACGCAATATACACTGACGGATCTAAATCACAATACGAGTGGGATATGCTGCAGTATCCCAAAACAAAACGTATCAGTTCTCTTTCCCAGACAATGCCTCTGTATTTACAGCTGAGTTATGTGCAATAGTATCGGCCATAAAAATAATTAGAAGTCTCATATAATAATTTTGTAATTTATAGCGACTCCAGAAGTGCTATAGAAGCTATTCAAAGCTATAATCCCAAAAATAATATTGTACAACATATATAAAATCTCACTCCATAAATTGTATAATAAGGGAAAAAATATTGAAATATGTTGGATCCCTGCCCATGTAGGGATTAAGGGAAATGAAGAGGCTGATAAAGCAGCTAAAGAAGCGGTCCACATGACAAGAACAAATGTAGACATCCCTATCAGTGACTATACAAAATATATAAAAACAGTCATTGTAAAAAAATGGCAAAATATAACAAAAGAACCTGAAAATAATAAATTAAAACAGATAAAATCCAGTGTTGGAAAATGGAGTTCGTCATATCAAAGAGAGAGAGACAAGCACAAGTAATTCTGACACGTCTTCGAATGGGCCATACTCGTTTGACACATGGACACTTAATGAACAGTCCATGTGGCCCTCTTCCCAAATGCCCAGATTGCAATGTGCTGATAACAGTTAAGCATATACTGTGTGAATGTCCAAAATATAACCTGCAGCGATTATCAAATTTTGAAATAGACCGATAGAAGAAATTTTGTCAGAATCTTCAACGTTCTCAATAGCACCCATTTTAATGTTCATGAAAGCTGCAAATTAATTGGAAAAATATAAGAAAAAACAAACAATAAGTATAATGAATTTTAAAACAAGTAAATTTTATGATTTTACTTAATTTATTTTAAATTTTAATATACCTTTTTAGTGAGTATGTATGGGAGCATGAGTTTAAATGTATTTATTGTGTGAGTGTGTTCCAGTATGAAAGTGTTTGCCTTTTTACAGCTTTTAATTTCATTTTCATTTTCGTTTATCATCATTGACAGTGACCTGTTAGGTCCCAGTGCTGGGCTTCTAGCCTAGACTTGTCATTCCATCCTAATCCTTCAGGCCAGCCCTATGAGAGCTGATGGTCAGCTCAGTGGTCTGGTTAAACTATTTTAACAATAAAAATACACCTCCACTGTGTCGCATGTTTGTCAGATCCACAATATGCACATACAATTGTATTACGGCAATTTTTCTTTGTATGTCCATACATACTACAGTTTTGGCACTCTAGTGGTTTTGGAACATACGGTCTCAGTTCTCTGCTTTGGCCCAAGATTTAAATTTTTAAGGGTAATTCATGGCCTTCAAATTTTATATTTGCTATTCTTAGTGTTTTTCCATTACTCTGTCTACTGGCTATGTTGTATATTTCGCAGTCTTGTACATTGTTGTACCTTTCTTTAAGGGAATCTAGCAATTTTTTCTTTTCTATTGGTTCATCATTATCAGGGAGTACTATGGTACCCTGTACGCTGCTCATATTGTCATGTTTTTTTATATGTACTTTTCCATTGTCAATATTTTTTACATTTAAGTAATTTTCTGATTGATTTCTTGTTGTGGTTTCTGTCAACCACATCTGTTCTTTACTTGTCTGGATGACATTTCAGCAGTTGAATGTCGATTCAATAGGAAGTTTTCTAATTTCAATGGCGATATTTTTTTCTCCGTTTCTAAGTTCAGGAATCTTGACCAACTTCCACTCCCAAAGAGGGAGTCGAAGTGGGTCAAGGTTAAATCAAGATGATTTGTTTTTTTTTTTTTTTTGGTTTGCTTTTCATTTTAGAAATAGGGCTCCAGTATTTTTCATATTTTTTCTGATTTTTTTCCAGAGAGAGGTCCGATGAGGTTTCTCGGTTGTCAACTCCTGTGGCGAGTCGCTACCATCAAAGGGTACAGGTGTACTTAAATCTTTAACACAATATAGCATTAAGATTGAATTAAAATAGAAAAAAATAAACCTGAAAACCTTAAAAAGATATCGTCAGCCTTTCATGGGGTTTACTCTTCCGCCAATGGCACAAGTGAGAACCGACTCCCAAATGTCCGCATCCCTACCCTACCCTACCCCATAGGGGATGGCACAACATGATTAGAGTGGCCCAAGTGTAAGCCAAACCAGCTTGCTAGGACTGAGAGTATTTCAAGAATACAATCGTCCCCACCTAATCATATCATGGGCAAACCGGATAGAAATGCCGAGATTCCTGTCCCTAGAACCAGACCCCCAGGAATCCATACTAGCCTAAAGAATAGTTCCGCCTTTGAGCTATCAATCTGATAACTCTTAGGTCTGAACATTATCGGGCAGTTGATGGTCCTACCACAGTTCTCACTATTTAGCTTCAGATATAAACCCATTCCCAGCTACCCCTTCATTTGGTACAAACACACCAGGCACCCCCACAGTTATACCTGAAACCCCCATATGAACTGATATCTTTTGCCTCCGACATGCTGGATGGCCCAGCAAGCAACGTATTTCCCAAAGCATCCCCTTATAACTAGAAATGGTTCCGTCAAAGATCTGCCCTGCGAGGGATAAATCTACGTCCACGCCCCTACAACTTGCAGTTTATTTGCTTGAACATCGCATACCGTTTCTTTCACAGGACGCAAAGGCCGATCGGAAAACATTGATCCGAATAATCCTTCATTCATCAGGTTAATGGAGGCACCTGTATCTAGAAAAACCCTCACATGTCTACCATGTGCAAACCCAATTACGACTGGTTTCAATTCCAAAGGTTCCCCCAACAATGCTATATCCCAAGAGACATTTTCCTTCATTTCCCCACATTTAGTGTCCCTGTTCCCCAAAAATTTTGTCCGCTCCTCGCAGTTTCCAGGTAAACCCCCTCGAGGAGCTATCCTTCCTGAGAGACCCGTGCTTTGAGGGTTGTTTCTATTCTCCATCTGCTTCAGGAGCAGCCAGAAATGCCAACCATGATATGCGGACTTACAATCACAATATTTTACCCTGCAGAATTTTTGTGTGCCCCCTGTTTGTTGCAATTGTAACAGCGTCCTTGAGATCCCAGACTCACGGCAGAATTGTTTCCACCTGTCTTGGCACATAGTCTCGTTACCGTAGAGTTAGAGTTACTTTGTGTCTGCTGTTTTGGGATAGCCCCAGAAGACTTCGGGATCCCATCTATAAAGGAACTGTCTATAGTTGGACACTTTGCTAAATGTTTCTTAATTTGCGTGAACAGTAAATTATCAAGATCCATGCATACTACAACAATTTCTCCAGATTTTCTATCGAAATTGTGGCATCAAAACATCTGGCACTAAATGTAACCAGCGAACCCTGGCCCTTGGGACCTTAAAAAAGAGTTCTGAGGTCTCGAACTACATCACCAGCTGCAGCTGTTCCGTCGCCCGCTCTCAAAAACTCCTTAAGTTCATCCCAAGTCTCACAGTTCAAAAGTGGTGACTCCGGCAGCATTCTCAATATCTCCCATGTTCAAACTAAGAAATGCCTTCACTTTATTAAAAGCTTCTACTTCACCCGTTATTTTCTTGGCCGCCAAGAAATTCGTTACTCCTCTATAAAAATTTCGAGGAACTGGAAGAATGCCATCCACTCGGCCCGGAAATGGCGGACGCCAACGGCATTCACTGATGTGAATTCTAAAACATCGTAACCATATCTTTATTTTCCTCCCCCATATTTGCAGTGCCAATCGTACATCAGACCTCAATTTCATTCAAAAACAAACTACCAAAAAAAAAAAAAAAAAAAAAAAAAATCCCCTATAAATTATATATACTAAATATATATATATATATATATATATATATATATATATATATATATATATATATATATATATATATATATATATATATATATATATATATATAAAGAAAAACAGGAAAAATAAAGAAAAAAAAAAAATTCTAAGTGCTAAAGTGCAATGGAAGAATAACTACTTCAGTCTTCCCTCCACGAAAGAAATTGGTCTCTTAGAAAACGGGAGCCGTAGGCTAACTCTGATAACTCCTAACGCCGTCACCATTCATCACTGGCGTCACCCCCTTGCTCCCGTTCCCCAAACACAACTGCTTTTGTCAACGAATGTCTGAATTAGTAACTCAACAATGAATACTTACCCACCATTGGCCCCCTTACAGACCCTCTTAATCCCTGTTACGCAAATCTTGAATGACACATTCGTATATCGCAAAGACCAACTATGCAATCCCATTTAATTCATTCCTAACACTCCCACACTGTACACTATGCTGTCCGCAACTGCCCTTCTCTCGCATCACCTTCCCCCT
This sequence comes from Macrobrachium rosenbergii, assembly GCF_040412425.1. Lineage (NCBI taxonomy): Eukaryota > Metazoa > Arthropoda > Malacostraca > Decapoda > Palaemonidae > Macrobrachium > Macrobrachium rosenbergii. The sequence continues at coordinate 759,481 of NW_027100725.1, forward strand.
CAAAGCGAGTGGGAGACCGAAAAATTACCTCTGTCAGCTTACAGGGCTACCCCTCTATTCATTCACAAACCACTGAAACTAATTCACTATATCACTTAAAACCAACCTCACCAGTCTCTTCGAAACTTAAAAAGGTTCGACTACGCTGCCACAAAAACAATTAACCATAAAAAAAATAAGTTCCTGTTGTCTTACCTGTCAGCTCTACGTTTTCTCCAGGGTTGGTAGGCTGGGTGACAAGTCAAGAGATTCAGCCAGCTACTTCCCTCAATACACTCTCTCTCTCTCTCTCTCTCTCTCTCTCTCTCTCTCTCTCTCTCTCTCTCTCTCTCTCTCTCTCTTTTCAGGTCTCAACAAAACACGGTACCCAAAATAATTTATTGACTAAAGCAAAACAAGCAACATATTGAACTGGCAAAAGAAAGACTTATAGGTAATAGTTAAGACAATAACAAATTACTACCCAAAAAAAAAAAAGATTCCCTAACTTAAAAATCCAA
>NW_027100725.1:764980-782480 GCF_040412425.1 Macrobrachium rosenbergii
GACAAATTTACTTCCGCTGTAAAATTGGCTGTCAACAAATTGAGAGAAAATGACGACAGGGCGGGCAAGTGCGTTTTTGAGTGGTTCAGAACCAACACGTAGAACAGTTTTTACTATAGCTGGATCTATCGCACTGTATTCTACCCTCAGATAGACTCATATGGAAATTTATGGATAATAAGTCCTTCATAAGGACATCATGTAGCGTTTCTTATCAAGCTTTGTATGTAAATTCATTTCATAAAAATCTAATACAATCTTAGACACCAACAATAAACACAGTATCTGGATACTGTTGTAATTCTTATACAAAGTAATAACCATTGCAATTTTAGAAAATGTAAACAAAATATTTCCAGCAGACCTGACTGAGAATGACTTCGTAGAGAATAAATGACAACGTAAAGATAAAAAGGAATAAATATGCATAATGAATAGTGTGCATCATTACTTTCAACACCTACGGTAGATCAGAAATACTCGATGATAATTTTCCGTGTAGTATCTAATCGTGATAATAATGAGCTTATCGAGAATATCTCTGGAGGGACTTGCATATTGCTGCCCACGTCAGCAAACTTGACTCTCATTTCGGGAAACTAGTTCCCGAAGCAAAGCTGAACACAGCCTAATATTATAAGGTCTCTTGTCTTACTTAAATGTTGTTGTTATTTGAAATTAGTTACTCAGAAAATTGGCCATATTTTTCAAAAGCGAAAACTTTACGGTATTGATGTCTAATAAATGTACATTATGTTTTTCTCAAGAATTTATTAGATGATAATGACGTAATGGTTAGATGGATAATTCATTGTAATTATCAAAACAAAGATTCATAGGTCTGAATTCTGCTCTAGGTCGGTACACTTACCATATATAACATATTTGTTTGGAATTTCTTCCCAAGGTGAAGTGACTTTCATGTTATAGGTTTATATTTGAGAATAAACAGATCCCAGTAGGCTAGGTGTGTCTATGTATATATATACATACGATATATATATATATATATATATATATATATATATATATATATATATATATATATATATATAGATATATATATATATATATATATATATATATATATATATATATATATATATATATATATATATATATATATATATATATATATATATATATATATATATATATATATATATATATACTGTATATAATATATATATATATATATATATATATATATATATATATATATATATATATATGTATATTATTTATTTATGTATATGTATATATATATATATATATATATATATATATATATATATATATATATATATATATATATATATATATATATATATATATATATATAATATCATGAAATATACAAATGCCGCTTAATATCAAATCCACGCTACCCCCTAGGTAGCGTGGACTTGATATTAAAGCCTATTACATTTTAGCTTCATGATTAATATATATAAATCACTGTGTGATAAAAAATGTATATATATATATATATATATATATATATATATATATATATATATATATATATATATATATATATATATATATATATATATATATATATATATATATATATATATATATATATATATATAAATTAAAGTAGCAAGACTTTCAGAAATTGCTCCTTTTCTTTTGCTTCTTGTCTACAATGGATATTTTCCATACAATGTCAGAATACAAGGGATTAAATTCGGTGTAGGCCACTCCCTTTAAGTAGATAATTTCTGATTTCCGAGGCAAAAGTGAATCTGTCTGGCTGTCCTTTTCAGGCAAAACCCCCCTGCGGGCATCAGCTGAACATGACTCAACTCCCTATGTGTTGGATGTGCCCCCTGCCCCATAGGAGGAGATAAAAGCGACAAGCAGACCAAGGCTCGCTCTCAGACGAGCGCTGGACGAGATGGTGTGAAGAAGTCCCAAACGACCGCTATGCCCTGGCCCAACGATGCCCTTGGCTCCTAACCACGTGGCCTTTAAAGTACACTTTTCCTCAGTGCACTCCGGCTGCCAACCACGTGTTCCCTTCAAGGCTGGCCTGACCGATGACCCATTCCATTTGCTTGGCGTTTCATGAAGTCCCCATTGTCTTGCCCTTTATGTAGAAGCCCCTGCATCCTGCCATGTGGAAGAAAACTCGCACTCGGAAATCGCAAGTCATCCCCGGACCCCCTCTCTCCCCCCGGCCTGGCACCGCCACCAGTGTCGGAAAGAGAGACGGTTCCTCTCGACCACAGCGGAAGTTCACCAAAATGTGCGGCCTCGCAACCCATGCCTGAGCTGGTCATTGATACCTGCGAGCCACTCACACTGCCCCCGACCGCCTCCTCTCTGCCTCAGTCCGTCGCCGGCACAATTGCAAGTCAGGATTCTGCCATCTCACACTTGGCCGATGAACTACCAGAGCTGGGCCGGATCATGGTAGGACCAGCACAGAAAACTCCTGCGTCAGCTGTCGCAGCAGCAGGCCCAGGTGGCACTCCGTGCCACCCTCGATCTCATCCACTTCCCGGCCGAGGACGACTGTCCCTTTAAGAAAGGTTTGAGGCGAAATTACATGCCCGTGGGAATTTCCAGGTAGTTTACAAAGAGCTCTGGAGCTCCCCTGGCACATGTGCCACCATTTCATTTTTTGAAGGTCTTGGCACCTCTAATCCAGAAAGGGATGTCAGGCCCTCCGCTATCTTCTTCCATTCCTCAGGAACTTCTATCCCTTATCATCCTCTATTAATCTTTTCTTAAATTATCACCTCAAGAGGCAATTAAGTACGGGATACCATTCCCCAAAATGTATAAATCATTGAGAATAACAGAGTGAGAAGTGGCACGCCCTTGCTATACCTTGGCACCGGTATGTGTGTCAGCTCTTCCTGAAGGAATTTCCCTTTGCACTTTTCTTTCCCTGGGGCTGAAGTGATAGTCCGGGCCATAATTTATAAGCGAGGGACGATAAATTCCCGCATAACACAATAAAATCCTCACTCTTTTTCCCTTAGCTCTACTGCCAACATCATTTACTCTCTTTTAGTTATTTATTTATCTTTCCTTTTAATGAATCGCGAGTCATAGACTCTTGCCCTTGTGATTTTAAATGCCCCTTTGTAAGCTCCGAGAAACGTGTCCCGCCCTTCAATTGCGGTCATGTTTTCATTCGTAACATCTAGTTAATTTTTCCTTTTGTTATTATTATTTTTTTTCTCTTTTTCCTCTTCCCTTCCTTCTAATAACTCTGTTTGTACTAGACCCCACGTCTTTCGTCTGCTCACCCCATCATAACATTGTCTCCTTATAGCTCGTACCTGAGTGTGGGCAGTGGACGCATAAAATTAGCGTAGTTTAAGGTTAGCGAATTAAAACTCGCGAATACTCTCGCTCACCTACAACTGTCAAAACATCCCAGAGTAAGGGTCGGGTTGGTGAATGAGGAGATGTCATTTACAAAACTAAACGCTGTTTTATCATTTATACAGCCTCTTCAAGGCAGACTGTACTAACCGCATGCACTTAGGGGATATCTTTCTTGTCATCTATTTGCCACAAGCCTCACATACCGTGGTCTTATAATCCTAATTAATTCATACTGTTCGTGTCACTTTATAAAGTGTAACCAAACCCAAAGTAATTGCTCTTTGCAAGTGTTGAAAATTTCCTTATGTCCTGTTAAAGTAATTTGTTCCAGCATGGTATCAACAGTAGTGACACAGAGTTTTATAAATACCTTAGTAGTAAAATCCATTACAAGGCAGAATGTAGAGTAAAGTAAAGAATTTTCTGCGCATTCTTGCGTATTTCGATGTTCACACCCGAATGAAGGTGTGTACACTATCTTGTGTGCGGAGCTATTAAGAGTAGCAAGACTTCGCTAGAAGATTGCTCCATTTTCTTTTGCTTCTTGTCTGCCGATCGATATTTTGCACGGTCAGAATACAAGGGATTAAATCCGATTGTAGGCCACTCCCTTTAAGTAGATAATTTCTGATTTCCGAGGCAAAAGTGAATCTGTCTGGCTGTCCTTTTCAGGCAAAACCCCTGCAAATTCAGATGAACATGACTCAACTCCCTATGTGTTGGACGTGCCCCCTGCCCCATAGGAGGAGATAAAAGCGACAAGCAGACCAAGGCTCACTCTCTGATGTGCACTGGACGAGATGGTGTGAAGAAGTCCCCAAACCACCGCCATGCCCTGGCCCAACGATGCCCTTGGCTCCTAACCACGTGGCCTTTAAAGTATACTTTTCCTCAGTGCACTCTGGCCGCCAACCACGTTTTCCCATCGAGGCTGGCCTGACCGATGACCCACTCCATTTGCTTGGCGTTTCGTGAAGTCCCCATCGTCTTGCCCTTTACGTAGAAGCCCCTGCATCCTGCCACGTGGAAGAAAACTCACACTCGGAAATCGCAAGTCATCCCCGGACCGCCTTCTGCGCTGGAACCAAATCTGCCTTATGAGGGACCCTATATCGTGGAATCCTCTTGGACTGTGTCTGAATCCCCAAGTTTCATTCATCCCGAAGGAATCCCCTTCAGGATCAATAATCTACATTTAAGTTCCTCTTTCCCGTACTAATGTTATTTATGTAAATGCACTCCTGTAATTTTGCCCACGTGTTTACGTAATATTTTCCTTCAGTAGCAAAAGCCTTACGCTCATATGAAATTCCCCCTTTTTTCCTCTTGTTTTATGTTTCCCTGGACCCACGAAGTCGGAATCACAAGGCTATATTATCTGAAATTGTTGCTAGCTGTCTCACAGAGAATATTTCAAACTAGATTGCCAGGAAAAACATAAAAATATATATATAAGAAAGCACTAAAGCAGACAGCTTGGTACATGGTTTTCCTTTATTCATAAAGGTTTATGTTTCAGAGATCCTTGTCTCATCCTCAAGGCTAAAAATGCAAAGTACAAGTACAGCAAGAAAAGTTAGAATATATGTACAAATAAATTATGATAAAGTAAAAACATCAATACAGAAGGTATACCTAAAATAAAATTGTTAAAAAAAAAGAGAGAAAGAACTAGAATATATATATATATATATATATATATATATATATATATATATATATATATATATAACTGCATAATTATAAACCTGTATATACTGTATATATAAATAGATATATATATATATATATATATATATATATATATATATATATATATATATATATGCATAATTATAAACCTATGTATATACTGTATATATATATATATATATATATATATAACCAGGAGCAGAAAAAATAACAGGACGCTGCTTCTAAGGAAGTTTATGAAAATGCTTAATAGCGAAAAATTTACCAAATCCAGGATCTGTAATGAAGTTGGCTGGAATTGTTACGAGTTTAAAAAGCTTTTAAAACCCAAGAGAAGATTTTAACTTAAAAAGAAAAATATTTAACTGATAAATTAGTGTCATTTTACTAACTACACATACATGCACATACACACACACAAACAAGTTAATTGAGTATGATTTGTTGGTTCTCAAGAAAAATTTACTGGTGTGGGTGTTGGCTGTAGATTTTTCTTCAATAATGTCAGTTTCTTGCTCTGTTTGCCTTGCATTTTTGGGCTCTGTATATAACCTAACCTAACCGACGGCATTTTTTTTTACTTGCATTTGCAGGCCTCTACAAACGCTTCGCTGGTTATTGAATATTGTTTCACGCAATTTTTTTCTAGTTAGTTAAAACATCGCCAGATTTTCAACGGCAATTTAGGAGACCGAGTTTAACTATCAGAGATATAGGTTGTAAATAGGTGCTGACTTCATTAATCAAAGAGTTTTTTCGTTTGGGAGCAAAAGTCAGCGATATGCAAATTAATGTATCATAATTTAATCGCAGCGATTTTCTATGACGAATTTTTGGTAGAATGATTTTCTTTCGATTTTTTCATCAAATTCACTTAAATTGCAAACGTATAAGATATAATGTAAAGTGAACATTTTATATGATAATTCGTTACAGCAAGTGCAGTATTTAAAGTAATATTCATTCAGAATGACAAATTTCATAATGGAAATGCCTCTGTGTATTCAATGCCCCCGGCCACGGTGAATTAGGTTATGACCTTCATATTGATCTAACTTATAAAGTATGCTTCCCAAATGCAAAGTTTCTGTCTCATGTAGCTCAAACTTTGCCCCAAAGTTGACCTGTAACATGTAAACATTATCATAATCTGGACCATTTGATCTACGAAATGAAATAATATGAATCCTTTAAACCAAAAATTGTGTATTTGAGGCCTATGGCCTTTATATCAAAATATTTTAAACTCAAAAACCTTTAATCAAATTAAACCCCCGTGGACGTGCAGAATGATATGCAGGTTGGTTACCACAAGGATAAAGAGATTTGATTAAAGTATGAACAAGAAAGGAATTCAATAAAAACTATTACTGTATAAATTGAGGTAGGAGGAAGGAAATCCCCTTCTGCTGTGCCAGGTACGCTATGTGATGCCTCTTGTGAGAGCACATTATTAAGCAAAACATTATTTCAGAAAATGAAAATGATTTACATAAAAATGGCAGAAGCAATACACATTTGCGCTGAAAAATAATATATGTGTATACACATATACACACACACACACACACATATATATATATATATATATATATATATATATATATATATATATATGTGTGTGTGTGTAACATGTCCTATCATGGTTTTAGCTATGTGTCTGTCATATAAAATTCCCAGGATAGGGTCAACTAATTAGAATAATATTCAACAATTATATGCATATAAGCACTGTTCACTAGCCACAACGCTTAATTAACCTGTCGGCGCAAAGCACAGAACAGAACTGGAAACAACAAATAGGGAAGGTGAAAGGATAAAATATATATTGCATGGTTCAGAGTTTATATCTTGGTCCCTGTATATGGTAGCTGAGCCCTAGAAGACTTATGCTTAGGCTTTTTGCCCAATTGTATCCTATCATTCTATATATATATATATATATATATATATATATATATATATATATATATATATATATATATATATATATATATATATATATATGTTAACGAGGAACAGAATCAACACTTGGTTTAGAAGTGTATGCGTAGCGTGATCTAGCGATCTTTATTCAGGAAAAGGACGTATAAAGATTCGACCCATGATAACACTTACATTTTTTTCCCCTCTCTCTCTCTCTCTCTCTCTCTCTCTCTCTCTCTCTCTCTCTCTCTCTCTCTCTCTCTCTCTCTCTCTCTCTCTCTCTCTCTCTCTCTCTCTCTCTCTCTCTCTCATTTTCCAAAGATCACTCTCACACCCATAACCTCACTCATTCTCTCAAAGCAATTAAATGGACTATTTAAAGAAACACAATCGTTTCTACAAAAATAGGTTTATTATTCAAATAACCCAACAAGAATAAAACAAAGCAAAGATTAAAATGCATAATAAATGAATTATCGAGTCAGATAACTAAACTCTAAACTGCAAAACACTTCTGATTAAAGAAGTCTCATTATGGCTAATAGCCTGAAAAATCCCCAAAAATCTCACATACTCCCAAATCAATAAATAAAAGTCATGTCAAAAAAACAGTCTACCACATGTTATTCATGTTAGTCCACACTGTCCACAGACATCTGTCGAAAAGAATTAAACATGATAGAAAACTCCCAAAAATATATGAAATGCAAAACACAATAATGGAAAGTGTAAAATGCATAGCCAAGATATGGCAAAAGTAACATAACAAAATAATAATATAAAAGAGGTATGAATATTCATATTAAATCTCCCACACCAGTTCAAAAGTTCATAATGATCAGAAAATCATGGTAAAAATCACAAGTTCAATTTCCTCCCATAAAAACAGAGATTTGAAACTCTACCTTATCTGCCGATTTTCAAAGCCTGGATCCTCTCCAAAGCTATGGCTGGACAACTGCAGTTCTATCACGTTAATGAACGATCAAACTCACTTTTAGGGCAGATTTTGGCATAATCTAGATCAAATTAACGCACGTATTCACGAATATACATAACACTTCGGAGATCACCTGACTGCCAATATTGCTGAGGTTCTCACGCAGATAGCTGAGAATCAAACTATTTGCTGAACACAAAGATTTTACATCAAGTCTCTCGACCTAGTTCCATCTGACTCCAAAAATTCTTCCATCACATCTTAAAGCATTGAAGCTATGAAATGCATATATGTGTCCTTTAAAATTGTAGCAGCCATATTTTCTGAAATAGAGCTCACCCCATAAGAGCGTCTCGCTCTCCTTAACGGCAAACTAAAACAAAAGCATATGTATAAAACATAACAAAATAGAGCTATGCTCAATTAGCAATGTCTACTGCACTGCAGCTTTAAGGACTGCTCTCATGACGCACTTCCAAAGTCACTGGGGTTGTGTTCTTAGAGCCTTTACATGTAATCTTACAAACACGAATAAGCTTTACTACCCCCACAACAAGAATTATCAGTAAAATAGCTATTAAGACAATTAAAATTGTCGGCATAATATATTCCTGATACTTGAACATCACGGAATCGTCAATGTCTTCCAACGGTGGAACAGTCATTGGCACCTTGGTTGTAGGTACTGCCACTACCAAATGCTCGTTATGCGTATGACGCATAATTATCGGCTAAGGACGAGAAAGTCCGTAGACATCACACGGCATGCAGCATCAAACAGCTTGGACTCTTGAAGAACGAATGACGTCGACTTGTTGTTCTGGCACATCATTGTAACTGCACTCTTTGCAAAACACGGCAGGAAGAGTACTGGTGGACTCAATGTGGTAATCTCGCAGGAACTGTCTAAAGTCACATTCTGTCGGAGTCTGTCCATGAACTAATGATAATTCACAACCACCCACAGACACAACTCGCAACTGGAAAATACTACTGTCACACACATACTTCTCTCTAACTAAAGTACAACTTGTCTTATAATCAACTCCCGAACCTTGATATTGATCTCCCAAAATGAACATGGTCTCTAATCCATCCCATGTCACTACTGAGTCTCCAAAAGCACTCGAAAAGGTCTAATAACAAAAAGGTTTCATGTTACTGAACCAAACAAAACTACTAATGCAAAAGTCAAACACTCACAATGTGAACTAATTCCAAGTGTGTATCTCAGAATAATCACAGTCAACTCACTACTAAGCACAAACAACTCTACGGAACTCACTCATAAAAAAAAAAATCTATCCAACAGAAAAAAAAACTCGAGAATCCTATCCAAACACTAAAAGGTATCATATCTCGTAAAAGACATGAAAGTTCTACTCCGGTTAGCAAATATTTCGCAACACCTGACTAATTCTCAACAAAATAGCAATTGACGTAATGGCAATCGCTCCCATGATCTTAACAACTACAATTACTCACAATACAGCTCCCTTCATTTTAAAAAAAAAGAAACTGAAAAAAAAAAAATCCAAATACTCAAATACGATCTCCCAACCCGAAAAAAAAAAGATCAGACTTGTTCGGTCCGATATACTAAGTACCTCCCAAAAAAAATCCTAAACAACACACATATTGCGTCAGATGACAAAACTCATCATAACACAATAACACACTAACACACGGGTCAAATCTCGTATGAAATTAGCCCATGTCTCAATTCCTAAAATCATTCGAAAACAAATGATTAAGAACTTCAACATCTAAAATGAACAAGAGACAAAAAAAAAAAAAAAATATCATATATATACAAATATCAACCCATTTATCCCTCTAACTATATACAAACGTTCCATTCCATTACATTCCAACATCCCAACTTTCTTTAACTTCGAAATATGGGTCAATTTCGTCACACCAGTATTTACATCTTTAACTACAAATCTATTCCCTCTTTTGATCTCTACAATCTCAAAAGGTCCGTGGAACTTCGGACTTAATTTATAATTCAGATCATTCCGAACATTCACTTTAACAAACACTCTATCACCCATCGAAAAAGCTACTCCCCTCGATTTCGCGTTACTTTTCTCTACCATTGCACGCGAACTAAGTTCAAGTTCTTTACTGATACGTGCAAATCTTTCTCTCGCTGTATTTATCAATGAAGTGACCGTAACATCACCCTGAACTCGCTCTGGTAACAAATCAAAAGGTCCTTTCAACTTGTACCCATACAAAGCTTCTGCTGGAGATATCTTAATTGTGTCATTCATCATAGTATTGATACTATATCGCACTTCATCCAAAGATCTGTCCCAATGTGTATCGGAACCACCCACCGTCATGCGCAAAGCTTCGATTACTTTCCGATTCGCCCTCTCACATAACCCATTCGCTTCAGGTCTATACGGGATTATAGATACTTTCTTTATTCCCAACAAATTAGCAAGACCGTCTAAAGTCTTATTAATAAACTCCCTACCATTGTCTGTGATCAGACATTCAGGAACACCATATCGACAAATTATCCCCTTAAAAAACGCTATAGCAACTTCCTCAGCTGATTTGTACTTCAGTGGGAAAATCTCGACAAAGCGAGTCAACTCATCAACAACTACTAATAAATGTCTATAACCATAAGCGGACTCTGAGAAGTTACCCAGAATATCCATATGCACTCTCTGAAACGGCCTATGTGGTATGGGATATGAACCCAAACGACACGACACTGTCGTCGCTGGCTTATTCGCATTGCAAATAGCGCACTTCTTCACAAAGGCTTCTACTGCGGAAAACATATTTTTCCAAAAGAACTTTGACCTGACGTTTTCATACGTCTTGTCCACACCTAAATGAGGAGAACCAAATTTACAATGTACAATGTCTAGAACTTGTGGTACTAGACTCTCTGGCACGATGATTTGTGTAATCTCACCCATGCTTCGAGTACTTCGCAAGTTATACTTAACTTTCCTCACCAATAAATTATTCTCCAACTCTAGACCAGAAAAAGGCAACTTATACCCTTTCTTCGGTGAAACTCCCTAAGAAATGCCTTAGCATCTGACAACAATTTATCTTCATCTTGCTTTTGTTCGAGCAAGCCTATGTCCCAAGTGACATTTTCACCCGTAATATAACACACTGACGTTACTCTCACTATCACGAATAACAATCTCTCCCGAGACTGCCGACTCACTATTTCTCCCCGAAGTATGCACTGTAGAAACGTGTATGTCCTCTACATGCGATCTCTCAGAACTACTAATATCAGAGACATTAGACACCAAATATTTACTCTCTTCTCCCACACAGGATTCTGTGTGTATTTCCTCATCCTCGACCGGAAAATATCTGCTCAATGCATCTGCAACTACATTATGCTTACCTTCAATGTATTTGAGGTTTGCATCAAAATCTCTCAATGTTAGGAACCAACAAGTGCTCTCTTGGGCGACAAATTTGGCTTATTAAAAGCTCTAACAACGGTTGATGATCTGTAAAAATCTCAACTTTATTTCCCAACAACAACATCTTAAAATGAACAAGGCTAGAGACGACTGGGTCTTTTGGAGCCTCCTTGTCCACAACTGACATCAGCCTTTCGTTACTACCACGCGTTTTGAACTTTCTGCTATAAAAGCAATTGGGTGTAAAATCCCCTCAAATTTCTGCATCAAACACGCACCTATACCTTCCTGACTTTGGCGTCAGTCACTAAGGTGAACGGTTGACTAAAATCTGGAAACTTCAAAACTGGTGGGTTCACCAAAGCGTTCTTAAGCTTCTCAAAAGCTAATTGTTGACTATCACCCCAAACAAACTTAACGTCTTCTCGTAACAAATCTGTCAATGGAGACGCTATTGTAGAAAAATTCCGCACAAAACGGCGAAAGAAACCCGACATACCTAGGAACGAACGAATCTGTTTCCTGGTTTTGGGAACTGGAAAATTCACAATGGCTTTAACTTTCTCATCATTCACTCTAACTCCCTCTTTAGAGATAACATGTCCTAAATAGACAATTTTTATCTCTTCAGAAACTCACATTTGGCCAATTTGACCTTTAACTCCAGCGAACCGTAATCGCTTGAGGACTTCTTTAACACCTTTAGATGTTCTTCAATTGTATCTGTGCATATGAGAATGTCATCCATGTACACAAACACCGACTTTCCTAACAAGCCATGAAGTACTGTGTTAACCAGTCTAGTAAATGTTATTGGGGACCCTTGTAATCCAAAAGGCATCCTATTAAACTCAAAAGAAAAAATGTCCCTTTGGTACCGAAAATGCTGTATATTTACGGCTACTCTCACAAAGGGGAACCTGTAAAAACCAATGCATAAGATCTATAGATGAATATATATTCTTGCCACCGATCTCAACAAACAAATCAGGCAAACAAGCTACCGGATATCTATCTGGGCATGTTTTTTCATTCAATTTACGAAAATCTTCTACACAAACTCTGATACTACCGTCTTTCTTAGGAACTGCAAGCAAAGGAAAATTAAACGGAGAATTGGACGGTCTGATAATGCCTTCCGACTCCCACCTCTGAACTTCTTTTTCTACTTCTTCTCTGATCTTAAAAGGAAAATTCGATATGCTGGAATATATATGGGATTGGTACCTTTTTCTAGGCGGATCGAATGTTCTAAAACATCTGTAACTCCTAATTTATCTCCCTTCACAGCAATGATATCTAGATATTCTTTCAACACTTTCTCTACTTTATCTGAATATTCAGGATAATCAACTTTAGCCAAGATGTTCATGTAGAACCTGACTTCGGAACTGTTGCTCCTCGTTAGAAACATATTCCCGTCTCCACAAAAACTCACTAATTTATGCTCTTCATTAAACTCTTTTGGAAATCAATTACATAAGTACCCTTGTGATATTTTTTCACTGAGTCTTGATAGCTAACTAATTCTACTGAAGTCACGCCTGCGACTGAAATTTCATTCACTGACACCGTACTCACAACGTCTTTGAATTTCTCGGTTCCCTCAACAACGCACACTTGAGAAGGAAAATTTTCTCTTTCAGCGACACTTTAACCAATGTAGGAACTTGCGGTTGCAATTCAATATCTTCCAACAAAAATCCTTTGAAAGATCTTTGCATCTATCTTCACTCTCTAATGAATGTGTTACAAATGTCTCAGACTGTGTCTTAGGTTTCTCACAAGTTTTTTTCATGTGTATATATGGAACAAAACAACCTGACTCACCTATTGTAATCCCCTGAACTCCCGTAAGAATGTTGATGTTATGTCGCATGCAAGAAGGGTGTCCTAGCAAAACCATTTCACCTAAGGCTAATCCTTCTATGACCAAAAAAGATTCTACTATTGTCTTTCCATATACAAAACGCGTAAGAAATGACGAACCTAAAATATTCAGTTTCCTCGCTTGTACATCACACACTGTCTCACTAGAAGGGACTAATTTGCACTCTGGAAACCTCGAGTGAAAAAGGTCAGCATTTACTAAGTTAACTGAGCTACCAGAATCAATGAAAATATGAATTTCATTGCCATTAGAAAATCCACGTACAATCGGCCTAGGTTCTAGTGACTCTAAGACCTGATTAGTCATTATCCTGTGTCCGTTTTCGAACTTATCTTGTGAAAAATTCTGCTGTTCCTTTGTGTATCTAGAACTTGCATCATGTGGAATTCTCCTGTCATATCTAGAAAAACCTCCCCGTGACTTCCTGAATAATCTCTATTCTTTGTGGCTGGGCAAAATCTCCATCCATGATCTGAAGATTTGCAAACTAACAATATCTCACTCTGCAATTTGATTTACTATGATAAATATTTTATCACAATTAAAACAACGTATCGTTGTGACTGATCTCTCTGGAATTTTCTTCGATTCTACTCGTGCACATGTCTTCGCTGTTGCATCATTTCCCATTGGTGCGAGCAAGACTATCATTATTCTGTGGTTTGAAACAAGGCTAGCTGACATCTTTGCACCTCCTGTACAAAACTACTGTCAGTGTCGGGCATTTTGCTAGATTTTTGTTAATCTGTGCAAACAAAAAGGATTCGTCTGTATCCTGATCAATTCTCTTATCAAAACTATCTACAATTACATCTGGGACCACTAAGGTTAAAAGGCAAGCAAAGTGTAACAATCTTTCAAAATTATCTAAGGAGATATTATTTCCAGTTACCCATGGAGAACCTGTTATAGATTTCTTTAACTCAACTACTGCATCAAATAAATTCGCACTGTATGTGACTAGTGAATCATTGCCCTTCTTTATTTTGAGAAACTCTCGCAAATTCGGCGAACTGCGCATTCACGTTGAACTCCGCCATAAGTAGCTCGGTTTTGAAATTTCTGCAGTTCATTCCAAGTTTTACACCTTCTGAACCCGAAACTGCGTGCTCGTTTCCCAATATCTCCTTTATCTAAATCCAGAAATGATTTAGCCTCTGTTAAAGCTCAGCGCCATTCGTAATTTTCTTGGAATTCAGATAATTGTTCACTGACTCAATGAAACCTTTCTATATTTTTCAATTGGCTTCTGTCAACTAAATATCATCCATTAAAATTACTAATTCCCGACTTTCCTAACAAGCCAAAAGAACAACACTTTATGCACCACAACTGATTGGGATGTGCTATGCTGCATCGTCCGGCATTTTGTAGTAATCAAAACGCCCTGAGCGTAACAACATAAAAAAGAAACCAAAAGAACACTGAGAAAGGCAAAAGTTACCCCCTAAAAAAAGAATAGAAAAAAGAGTTCTGCCTTAACACTGGGGTGTTCGTTTAAACGAAAACGGTAATTTCCAATACCTTTTATGTGAAGGACTGATGATTGAAATACTGGCCTCTTTTTCTTGATATGGTAACAGTCTGTCAATTGCCATACAATGAATTCATATAAATTCATTTGTTTCCCTAAAATTCATTAGTCTTCATCAAGATGTCACAACTCAATTACGGGTCAAAAGTACGACATCCAAGTTGACCCCGGCAGATCGAGAGAAGAGCTCTCGACGAGGATAACTATTTTATAGAAACCTTCTCGACTCATTTTCTGGATATGAAAATGAATCGGATTTAGAAGGAAATGAAATGGATAATTATGGTCCTGGTACAAGAGACAGTGATGAAATATCAACCGACAGTGAAAATGACGAAAATCTGCCACCTACAAATGAAAGCCAAGGTGTCAAAAATCATGAAGGCGGAGACAGCAAGTGAACCAGGTGATGAGTGGGAGTGGGCTGCCAGCAATTTCCAGCCCAGAGATTTCATATTTGACAGCAGTGGCAGTGGCATTACGTCGAAATGTAATGAATGAAAATTCAAAGGAAGTAGACTATTTTTTTAATTTTTTCGACAACGAATTTATGGGGCTGATTGCTGAAGAGACAAACCGTTATCAGAGATTCCTTGTTGATACGCTAGGAGATGCATTGCTCAAAAATAATTTGGAAAATTTAAAGAAATCAGGTTACTGTGGAGGTTTATGATTCAAATTCCTTTGTGTGATTATGATCATGTCGCATATAAATTTGATAAACATCGCATCGTAGATTACTGGACTACGCTTGAGACATTCGAGACAAAAGGAAAGAAGGCTGATGGCAAGGGACAGATTTCTTCAAATTCTACGGGTTCTACAATTCGTTGATAATTCACACAAACAAGCCCAGATAATAAACTAAAAAAATTAAACCATGTTATTCGACAGTCCACACTAGAAAATTCATCTGGGAAAAATTTCAACCTTTCCAGGAAACTATGCAAATATAGATGAAAGTTTAATGTTATGGAAGGGAATGGAAAGTTTCAAATACATTCCAGATAAAAGAAGTCGATTTGGGTGAAAATATTTGAACTTTGTGATGCCAAAATTCATTATATTGTCGATTTTATAATCTATAATGATTAGATAAGAGATATTGGTAGATGAGGATCTCAATTTCCTGGTTAAAAACTGTGATTTCAAACATTTATCCTCGATCTCAAAACATCACATCCTGTATTTCGATAATTGGCTATTGCAGCCCAAAACTGCTCAAGTTTTGGGCGACAACGAAACAGGAGCATCAAACAGTCCGGAAAAATAGGAAATTTATGCCTAATCTTTCAAATGTAACAAATCTGAGATTTATCATAAAACTGCAATGGAATATTAGGTTTAAAATGGCAGGATAACAGGACAGTGTATATGTTATCTTCAAACATGAAAATATAATGATTTTACTGTGAAAAAGGTGTCGACCAGGGAATTTCCAAACCTGCATGCGTTGTTGACTATAATAAGAAAATTGATTGTGGACAAGAACGACATGCTTATTAGTTCTGTGAAGTGTATCCGTAAAACCACGAGATGGTACATAAAACTATTTTTCCGTCTGCTTGATATGATACTAGTAAACTGTCATCACTTGCATGGATTTGTTACTGGCAAAGAAAGGGTCATATTTACAGTTTTCTAAGTCAGTCGTTCTGCAGTTGATTGAAAGGTACCCTCCAGCACCTAACAAGATAATTACCTGCACTGTAATAACGCAGCCAAGGCGGCTAACAGAAAGACACTTTCCTGATCCAGTTCCCTCAACAGAAAAACAACTGCGACCTAGACTAAGATGTCGTGTGTGCTCAATACATCCCGTAGGCCCAAGAAAGGCCAGCAGACATATTTCATGTGTAAAGACTGCAATGTAGGACTATGTGTCGCTCCTTGTTTCAGAGAATACCACACACTTCTGAATTACTAGAATTCTGTCAAAAGTTTTGTCAAGATTATTATGTTCAGCTTATTAAATATTCAGATTCATAACCATTTGTTATTCACATTGTTTGATTTCATTCAACTTATGTCATAAAAGCTTCTTCCAATCATATTGAGTCTTATGTGTTTATACATTTTCTGATTTTGTTTTTTTATCTACAGCAAAAAGATTTTTGTAAAAATAAATGTTGAAATTCATCCATTATAATTTTCTTTCATCAAATTATGGCTTTAGTCTTTAGTGAGAGAGAGAGAGAGAGAGAGAGAGAGAGAGAGAGAGAGAGAGAGAGAGAGAGAAAGAGAGAGAAGAGTAAATTACTTTTTTGTTTAATGTTCCTTTTCTGTCCTTTGAAGACTGGATATCATAAAATATAAAATGAGTCGGATGTAATGTAAATCTGATAATCATGGTATTGATGATTTATGATATATGAGAATAATAATAACAATATAATAACCGTTACCATGAGATTAATGAATATAGACAATGTTGTTGTTATTATTATTATTATTATTATTATTATTATTATTATTATTATTATTATTATTATTATTATTATTATTATTCAGAAGATGAACACTATCCATATGAAACAAGCCCACAGGGGTAACTAACTTTATGAAATTCAAGCATACTAAGAAAATGGTGTTCATTCGAGTGAAATAACAGAAGGTAGTAGGAAATACAGAAAGAGGAAATCAGTTATTAGAAAACAGATGTACTAACAATAAATAAATAAAAATGTAAACAAAGTATTAAATACAAGATGTATTGCATAAGGGTAGTAATGCATTACATTCACTTGAACTTT